>NW_025959556.1:0-39045 GCF_023159225.1 Perognathus longimembris pacificus
TGAGATTCTATGGATTCCTGTCTCTTAACTGTGAATTGAACTTTTGTTGCTAATCTCAGATATTAAATGTTGTAGATTTGAAGTTTGTATTTCTGACTTATTGTTCAAAACTTCTTTAGCATATATTAAGAAACTGCATGACCATGTAAGGACCATTTCTTACAAAAGTGATTTTCATTAAAGTCAAATGAATTTATAACTGGGGATCTACGAAAGAAAAATGTTTTGGGGTTCATGTTCCTCTTAGCCCTTGACCATGCCTTTTCCATATGCTAATGTAACTCATATAGCCCCTCCCTAAAGAATGTTTTTAGCAGACTTTATACTTACTTTTGTCTTCTTGAAATGGCTATCAGGAAAGCAACTTTTGAAAAGTTCAGTGGGGCCTCCAATCTCAGGCTTTCTATTTGAAATTTTGCACACTGAGTTAAAATATTGTTACATTTGTGGCCTTGGATCATCCCTGTCCATTCCACATGAAGTCATTGAAGCATCTAACCTTTCTAGGCTTGGTTTCTGCTTTGGAGGAAAATATGTAGTCCAAGCAGATGTTTCTCTCCCTCATTTGAAAACATCTTTTCATGTTACTAAGCATGATATCAATGAAGCAATTGGATGTAGATAAGGTAGGAGGTAAAAGGTCAATGTTTTCTTTGTTGATAGTGCAAAATATGAAGTTTTTTGTTTGTTTATACTTGTTTTATGCCAATTGGGGCAGGAGAGCAAGTAGGTTTCCTTCCTACGTTAGTAAGGCCTTAGCAGTCAAGGTATGTGAAGGAAATCCAGTGTAATGGCCATCTGATCCTTCTTGGCTGAAAGAAAACCTTTAAAATTGAGCAGTCACATTTTAATTTTTTTTCTCAATTGTAAATGAATTTCTTCTTCCACAAAATACTGTTTGCTTTTTCTTACTAAAGCCTTACTAATAAATCAGTAGGCAAGACACTTCTAATTTGCCTCTAGAATTTCCTAAACAAACCCCAAGCACATATTATCTTTACATATAAGTCACATTGATGGTCATCTTTATGGCTCTGTCATTTCACAAGGCTCCCTAACAAGCTCCTTAAAAACTTCCTTTTGGTAACCTCATGTTTGCCTTCTACTTCAGAACAAACTGTGGAATAATCTGACAAAGAGGCTATGATGTCTGAAGGTAAGTTGTTATGCAACTGTGGTGTCTTTCTTTGCCTGTAGAAATTGTATAAATCCATCTTATATGTAATTGGTGTCAAATATAAGGATAATAATTAAGTTATGTAATGATTAATTACATGGGTAAAAATAACTAGCAAAACAAAGATAGAGGTCATATCCGTATACAAATTCTAAAACTTTCAATAGGAAGACATCCTTTCTGTGAAACTGAAAATTGTTATTGAGCACAGTGGCCACGAATCATTGCCAAACTTAGTGAAAATAAACAACTCTCTTAATTCTTTATTCTTCCTGTTATCATTTCAAGTAGCCAACACCAATTTTCTATTTCTTTTCTATCAACCGTGGAATGTTGATAACTTGTAAGTTATCAATTCTGTAGGTTCTAGGTCGAACAGAGATTTTTCAACTTATATTTAAAGTACAATCATGATTTGAATATATGAAATATTACTGGCTAAGATCCTGGATCCTGGGCGTCTCAATGAATTATTCTTAGAGAAAAGTATGAGGGGAATAATATGGGCTCCGTTCTAAAATATCCCTAGATAATTCCAAATAATCAAGGCTCAGCACCATGACAACTAGATGCTGTATAGGCTGCAATTTTTGTTAGAGTATTCTGATAAGAACAGGGAGCTTCTAATGTCAGAGTATTCACAAGAAAAAGCAAACACAAACTCACTCCTTATATGTTAAATAGCATAGTTTCAAAAAAAAAAGCAGTATTACTCAGGCCTTAGTGATTCCCAGGCAGACATTGTATCCCAGGAACCATAAACTTAGCTTTTTCCAATTTATGTAGTTTCTCAAAAACAATCAGATACTAATGCCTAGACTGGCCTGGACTGTTATCCTCCAGTTTTTGATTCCGATAAATCTGACATTTGTCATTATGCTTAACTTTTTATTGATGGTGATTTCATGAGTTGTTTTTTTTTTTTAAATAAATGTGATAAACAGAGTCCTTAGTATTTAGTAACACAGGTAATTAGTTCATATCTTTTTGAACATTGTCACCTCCTCCCTCATTTTCTCTGATTTTTTCCACCTTCACCCCCACTGTAAGTTGCATACTTCATTGTCAACACAGTGTCTAGGGAGTATCACTGTTCTATTGATACACTGCTTGTCCTTTGTCTCAGTAGCAGTACAACTGAAAAGTCCTCATATCTAAAATATACTTGGAACTAAAAAATTAAGTCCTCCCCATCAAATCCTGAAAGAATTACCTACCCCATTAGTAAGTGGGTAGAAGACTTAAAGACAGACTTCTCTGCAAAGGAAATAATAATGGTCAATAGACAGAGGAAGAAATGAGCAACATCTCTGGCCATAAAAGAAATGCAATTCAAACCTATTTTGAGATTCCACCTTCTCCCAGGTAGTATGTCCACTGTCAAGAAAAGTACTTACAGAAGTTGAAAGGGAATTAGCCAAAAGGGAACACTTTTTCACTGTTGGTGGTGCCTAAACTTGTTCAACCACTCTGGAAAGCAATATGGAGGTTACTCAAAAGGTAAAAAATAGAGCTCCCCTATGACCCAACTATTCCACTTGTGGGCATTCACACAAAGGGTC
The DNA here is from genome assembly GCF_023159225.1 of Perognathus longimembris pacificus. Lineage (NCBI taxonomy): Eukaryota > Metazoa > Chordata > Mammalia > Rodentia > Heteromyidae > Perognathus > Perognathus longimembris. The sequence continues at coordinate 2,740 of NW_025959556.1, forward strand.
ACAAACAGACCGTACTAAAGCTACCAACATAACTATGATGCAACATTGTTTACCATAGCTAAGATAGGGCTGCAAGCCACATATTTCTCATTAGATGAATGGATCAAGAAATTGTGGTATATACACACAATGGAATGCTATACTTCCATCAGAAAAAATGACATTGTTCCATTTGTAATGAAATGGAAAGACTTGGGAAAAAAGACATACTACGTGAAGGGGGCCAGAACTAAGGAAACATAGATTCCATGGTTTCCCTCATTAGTAATAATTAGTATCTCTAGGATAGTCCTAACAGATGATCCCAATAACTCAATAGATATTACACATGATCACACAAGATAATGCTAAGTGAATTAAACCTGAAGAGATGGAAAAAACAGGGATTTCTTTGATGTTTCTAATGTACTATGTGAAATTATTTCTTTTTTCTTTCATTTTACTTTGTTTAGCCCCTGTTCTCAGTGTATTTGATATTGGCACGATGAGGATTGTATATATGGTTGTCTGAATTATGGAGGCGAAAGGGAACATAAAAATGGGGAGAAAAAGGATAAAGAGTGAACCAAACCATCAGTTAATGTGTTGAAAATTAATTGTACAACTAACTTGGGGGGTGGCAGTGGGCAGGGAAAGAGGGATAAGAGGGGAGGGAAGGTGGGCGTAAAATGACGGAGAGGGTAATAGGTATAAAAAAATTGTACTCACTAACTTATGTGTGCAACTGTAACCCCTCTGTACATCATCTTGAAAACAAAAAATAAATAAAAAATGATAAAAAAAAAAGAAGCAAGGAAGTTTTCTTCCAATCCGGGAAACCCAGGCTAAGATTGATTCAAAAGATTATTCTATGAAACATTTAAATCTAGATAATATCAAGTCTACTCACAATCTTCTGTGAAATAGTTGCAGAGAGAGAAAAATCCTAAACACATACTAAGAAGCTAATATCAAAACCATCCAAAAAACCGTCAAAGACACAAAATATATAGAAAATGACAGAGCAATCTATCTTATGAACACTGATGAAAAACTCCTCAACGAAATATTAGCTAACAGATTCCAGAAAGAGTTTTTAAAAAATCATACAACATGATGTTGTAGTCTTCAGTCCACAGATGCAAAGCTGTTTTAAAATACCTACAGGGATAATGATATTCACCCCACTAACATACCTAAGACCAAGAATCACATAGGTCTCTGAGTCAAAGCCGAAAAAGCCTTTGACAAAATACAACAGACTTTCATGCACAAAGGCCTGGAGATATAGTATTAAAAGGAACATTCTTTAAACAATAAAAGACATAAATGAAAGAGCAACTGCTAATACCATACTAAATTTGGAAAAACTAAACACAATGCCATTAAAATAAGGAACAGACAACGATGCCCACTCTCTCTAGTCTCATTTAATATACACCTGAAATCTCAAGCCATAGCAAAAAGCCAACACAAGAATATCAAAGGGATCCACATAGTAAAGGAAGAAATCAAACTATACTTTTCCACAGATGACATAATCTTATACCAGATGGAAAGAAGAAACTCCAGTGTCAAATTCTTACATTTAATAGCCAAACTCTTAGACCTAATAAACCATGTTGGTAAACTTGCAGGATCCAACATTAATAAAAATAACAACACGCTACCTACAAAGCACATGTAGAAAAAAGAAACAAACAACAAAACAGCAGCATTTCTGTATACCGTGGATATTACCATGCAGAGAAGGAAATCATGGAAAAAATACCATTTGCGATATCTAAAAACAAAAAAAAATAGTAGGTAATTAAACTAATCGAAGATGTCAAAGACCAATTTAATGAAAATGATAAATCAAAGAGACGATAAGATGTTATACAAACTCAATGCAATCACCATAAAATTCCACACCAAAATCTATACAGAATAGAGAAAAGAATCCAAATCTGTATATGAAGAAAATAAAGACCTAGAATTCCCACAAGAATTGTAGGCAAAAGAAGCAGTGACAGAGATTTCACACTGCCAGACATCGAATAATATTACAAAAGCCATCATAACAAAAACAGCCTGGTACTGGCACAAAAACCGTGCCCAAGTTGAAAGAAATGGGGTAGAAGACCGATGAATAAATTATTTTTTGTTGTTCATTTGGTTCTGAGCCAGTCCTGGGCCTTGGACTCAAGGACCAAGATCTCTCTCTCCCTGATGTCATTTAGCTCAAGGCTAGCATAGTTCCACTTATGCCACAGTGCCACATTTGGCCTTTTCTATGTATGTGTTGCTGTGGAATCAATCCCAGGTATTCATGTGTTTGATGCAAGCACTCTTGCCCTAGGCCATATTCCTAGCCAAAAGGCCGAGAATAAAACCGCATTTTGAGTCTGCTTACTTCTGATGAAGCTATAAAAAGACATACAATAGAAAAGGACACAGTCGTTTTGACTATTGTGCATTGGGTAAATGGATAGCCACATGCATGAAACACAAAGAGGAGCCTACCCTATCGTCACGCACCAAATAAACACAAAATGGATTACAAATCTCAACATCAGACCTGAAACTCTAAAAATACTGGATGATACATTAGTGGAGAACCTAGTATTTATAGGCAAAGACAGGGATTTCCTCAGTAGGGTCTCTGGGGCATAACAGATTAGAGAGAGACTTGAAAAAAGTGACTTTGTGAAAACATTGCTAACAAACTAAAAGAGAGGCAAGCATTTGGGAAAAGGGCTTCACCAGCAATGCAACAGTCAAAGGTCTACTATCGCCTACATTCAAAGATCTCCAGAAATTATCACTCCGCCTACCAAAACCATCTTACCCAAATCAGAAATTAACATCTGAACTCAGGCAATAACATATGCTGGAGGGGAAGCAGTGAAAGAGGAACGCTGCTGCACTTCTGGTGGGAATGGCAACTAGTAATACCAATTTGGAAAACATGATTGTTTACTGAAAATACATCATAGGCAGTGCACGTGATGTATTCTGAACAACAGGATCCACGATATGACAAGGATTATTACTGCACATACCAAAGACATAAAAACAACCCAGATGGCCCACTACAGGTGGATGCATCCAAAATCCGTGGTTCCTGTACACAATGGTAAGCTACACAGCAAATAGAAATGATACAATAATGTCCTTCAGTGGGAAATGGACAGGTCTTGAACAAATAATGCTGGGTAAGAAAAATCTACAAGAGAGAACATGGATTATGGTCTCCCTGTCATATGTGTGTTAGAAATAAGTAATAGACACATTGCAAAGAAAACAGGAGTCAGATACCAATTCACACGGAGACAAAAAGTGGTCAGCCTTGGGAGAAAGACGTCCAAAAGAGACAATCAAACACTACTTCACATATACATTTGTTCATATGTACATACTTTAATCATACTGTAAATAATATTAAAAATAAGGAAACATTACTCCATTGTTGTCTATCTATATAAGAAAAAGCAATCTTTACCAAACACAGAATTGACAGTGTCCATTGTTACAAAAGTCATGGACAACCCACTATTAGCAGATTCAGAAAGAAAATGTCTGATTTAAATCAATAAAATTGTGATGACTAAAAGAAGAAAGTTTTCTTTCCAATAACCCTTAATTGTGAACTATTTTATTTGAATGAATGCGGTTTTCATTGCAGGTCACTTGATAAGTTTCCTTCACAAATAGTGAGGAAAAAATGAGCAATTACACTTCTGTTGCTCACAATAAATCAATTCAAGTTTTCTTCAATATTTTACTGTCAGTGCCAAGAGCTATTGTTCAATAAAGGTAATATAGGCACACTTTGTTATATGTTGATACTCATGTTGGTGTTTTCACAATTGAATCTATTAAGAGTAAATATTTTCTTTCAATGTTCATATTATTCCTGTAGTGTAAAATAAAACATTATATTTTATATCTTACAGCAATTTCATAGAGATTTGTATGTCTACTCCTAAAATGACGCATGCTAAGCAAAACTTTGTCATCAGTAAGACTGCGTTATAAAAAAAATTGTGATAGAATTTCAGTAGGACTTCCATCATTAGTCGGCTATGTTCAATTTCATTGTAACATAATCAAAATCTGTTTTTACGTGAATTCAAATTCGTTTATATATTCAAAAAGCAGTATTCCATGCCCTTACAATAAAAAAATCCAGTAGGGTCAGAAGTTGTTATACTTATGAGTAGAGAGTCAGACAATTGTGCAACATATATACTGCATGAAATTCCATGCAGTTTGATACTTCAGTACTGGATTCTGAAGGGTTGAAAATAAAATGAGGTCAATAGAACTCACGATATTCTTTACTCACTGTTTCCTGAAATTGGGTTTGCTTAAGTATCTGTGTGTGGTATGATCAAAATATTGCTTCTGCACTACATGGCAAGGGGGTCAGGATCCCCACAATTTCTGCTTCCAGGAAGAGTAATCTTGAGGCATATTTTTGAAATAATTATTTTTTGACAGGAAAACATTGATTGATCCTTCATTGTTTAATCTACCACCACGGACTGGCTGTATCTATTTGTACTTCCATTTCTTTCTTCATGTCCCAATGTTCTCTCAAGGATAACTTTCTGTGTTCTTGATTTTTTTAATGGAATTTAATGTTCATATTTTTGTTAATTTCAGCCATCATCACAGGATTTTTTTTTCTTCATTTGTTTTTCATCAGTGTTGTTTTGGGGATTGGTGTGTTAACTTGACCTTTCAAGAAATAAGTAATGGTTCTTTGCGTTTTAGCATCTGGGGTGCTGAAGTAATGAAGGATTGATTTCCCCTAAACTTTCCTTTGTGGGATCATAGGTGGCAGCAATATTGAACAAGTGTATATCTGCATCAATAATTTCATAGCGTTTACTTTTGGTCATATGTCCTCCAGCATTTCTTATTAGTAGTATTCCTGCTAATGGACATTCTTCTTGGGGCTATGTTGAATGTGAGGGTCATTTTGCTTTGCTTTTTTTTTTTTTTTTTGGCCTGTGTTATAGAGCATTCTTAATGTGTCTCTAGGCCGATCTCAATTCCTATTCAGACAGATTAAAAATTGATTCATATTAAGTTTCTTAGCTTTATAATAGAAAATATCAACGCAACAGAGATATTTTAAAAGGTAAGTTTTTGTAATTCAGTTGAGCTTAAGGATTTCTGTTATGTGAAGTTTAATTAGAAATACATTTCCCTAGCACCTAGCCATATCCCACAATTTACTATCATGAATATATAAAACATGACATTCCTTGAGAGAATAAAATGTTATAATTTGGAATGCATTTTGACTCCTGGGTCTTGACTTTTTATTAAGGCCAGTAGAAGGCTACCATCATTTTCCTTTTGGTTACAACACATAAACTCAACACAAATGATCAAGGTTGATGTCGTGTCATGTGCCTGGTGTAACATGTGAGATTGTTATCACAAGCAATCTCATTAACCTAAAGCAAGGAAACTAATTCTGACACACACCCTAATATTTAAACTCAATTTAGTAGGTTCCAGGATCTTGAAACATGTATATGGGCAGACTTAGCCTTTAACTCTGCATATCAGGGAAAATCCCTGCAAAAATTACTCACAAACCATGCATATATTATTTGTTAGCTCAGTGGACATGCTATATAGACATAAAAAGGTTTCATATTAAGGCTAGATGTTGTGTGTGTGTGTGTGTGTGTGTGTGTGTGTGTGATTATTCATTAAAGTGTTGACAAAGTGATGTGCAAAAGTGTACACATACATAAGACAGTGCATACATTTCATGTGATATCATATACCCTTGATTTTTTTCCCTTCCCTAGAGCAGGTAGGCATATATACAATACCTAGTATACCAAAATCCTATACAGTAATATGTAACTTATGACAAAGGCAATAATCCTAGAACTTTAAATGTAACATCAACAATAGAATCCTCCTGAGTCCTCTTGGTGTTGTTTTACTTATTCTCATCTTTTACAGTCATATGTACTTAGCTGCTGAGCTATTGTTATCTACTGTTATATCTATTCTAGACCTTCTCGTTTAGTACTTGTTTGGTTTTAGACACATTATGTAACGTCACTGAGGCAAACCTGTGGAAATACCATTTGAAAAGGATTTTCTTTTGCCGTCCTGGTCTCTACTGTCCCCTCACCCATCCTAACAGTCTTATATAAAGGAACCTTTCCCCTTGGTTTTTGTGTTCTACTCTTGTCTCACTCAACAATATTTGTTAAAGTTCTCATTATTTGCCTGAGAATAATAATATTTTATCATTTGAAATCACTGTGTAGTATTACCTCATGTATAGGTATCCCATTTTATGGATCCCTTCGCTTGTAGTGGGGCATCAGTGTTTTCTCCATATTTTGGCGGTTGTAAATTGTGCAGCCATGAACATGTATATCCAGATGTCTTTATGATATCCTGAGACATGTTGTTCAGAATAGATGTCGAGGAGTAATATGGCTGGGTCATAGGTTATGTCTATGCTGAGCATTTTGAGGAACCTCCATACAGTTCTTCAGAATGGATGTACTAATTTACACTCCAACTAACATTAAAGAAGAGTTCCTTTTTCCCAATATCCCTTCCAGCATTTCTTATTGCCTGAGTTCAGAGTGTACAGCAATCTACCTGAGTGAGACGGAATATCAGGGTTGTTTTTATTTGCATTTCCTTTACTGCCTGGGATGGTGAACATTTCCTTAAATGTTTCTTTGCCATGTTTTATCTTTTCTATTGTAACGTCTCTGTTTAGCTACTTTGCCCATTTAATAATTCGTTTACTGGGTTCAGAGGTGGTTAGTTTCTTTATTTCTCTGTAGGTGACAGACATTTGGCTTTTTTTCTGTTTCTCTGCTGGTGAGGAACCTTTCCCACATGATAGGCTGTCTTAGTAGTTTGGTTGGTATGTCTTTAGCTGTGCAGAAACTTTCTATTTTTTAGTATTCTCATTTGGTAATTCTCTCCACTATCTGTTGTGACCCTTACCTGTGCCTATAAGTTCTAGTGTCTCTCCTCCTCTGTTTTTCAGTAGTTTAGAGGATTCAGGGGTGTTGTTGATGTTCTAAATACATTTTGAGTTTGCCCTGGTGCATGGTGATTGGCTAGGATCAACTTTGAATTTTCTACATGTGTCTGCGCAGTTTTCCCAGCACCAGGAGTTGAAGAGGCTGTTAATACAATTATGTATCTGTAGCTCCTTTTTTGAATATCAACTGATTGTAAGAATGCAGCTTTAGCCATCCTCTTCTGTGGCTAGCCTAAAGCTATGATAATTACTGCCTATGAGGGAGACCATAGTGTCCATGATTCTTTGGGTCTGGGTCACTTCACTTAGCATATTTTTCCAAGTGCTTCCATTTCCTTATGAATGGGGCGATGTCTTTCTGAATGAGGCATAAAATTCCATCCTGTATATGTACCACATTATCCTGAGGGGCATCTGGGTTGGTCCCATAATTTAGCTATGACAAATTGTGCTGCAATGAACATTGTTGTGCTGGTGGCTTCAGTGTGTTCTTGTTTTTGGTCTTTTGGGTAGATGCCCAAAAGTGGGGCTGTTGGGTATTAGGGGAGCTCTATGTTAAGCCTTCTGAGGAATCTCCATAGTGCTTGCCAGAGTAGTTGGACCAGTTTACATTCCCACTAACAATGAAGTAGTGTTCTCTTTTGGCCACATCGATGTTGAACACAGAAAATGATGCTAAGTGAAATGAACTCCATATTATGGAAACAAGTGTTATATCACTGTTTTAATTACATTCAACATGCCATGTGTAACCGTGGCTTCTGTTGTTGATGTTCCTCTTGTATCCCCTTCTTGTGTTCATACCTGCACTATCACTATATCTTATCTGAGTACACTGGAAACCATAGATACTCATATTTGATCTAGGAAAGTTAAAGGATATACCAAAATCATGAGACACAGGGTAAAAAAGACAAATGACTTCAAAAGCAAAACTTACAAAACTGTGTGGTGTAAACCACATGAACAACTCATGGGCAAAGAAGGAAATGGGGCATGTAGAGGGGAAAGGAGGGAGTAGTAAACAAACAAGACAACAAATGTATCCAATGCCTAAGGTACGAAAATATAACCTATCTGTACATAATTTTGACAATAAATAAGAAAAAAGATTTTTAAAATTAGAACTTTATTTCTGTGTTTAGTATTCCATTCCATTTCTCTTAAGGTTTTTCTTTATACCAGTGCCACCTGTTTTTGTTGTGATGGGTATATAATAGATCTTGACACAGCACTTTCAAGAATAATGGAAGGAAGGCGAGAAGCCTCCCAAAGTGGTAACATCGTGGATTCCACAAGAAATATTGCCAGAATAATCGAGGATATCCAAACAATCAGAAACAACTATTTCCAGAATCTATACTCACTAGGGAATGAATACTTTAGGGAAATAGGTAGATTTTTACAGAAATATAAACTGTCCAACCTGAGGCAAGAACGTATAAATCAATTAAATAACCACATGAATTATGACGAGATACAGGAAGCAATGAAATTTCTTCCAATATAAAAAAAGCAATCACAGCAGAATTCTATAACACTTTCTAAGAGAGGGGAAAACACCAATATTCTCCTAGTTCACCCGTGAAATTGATGCAGAGCTAGAAACCCCAAACTAGTTTCTTCACGCAAATACCATCACAAACCAGGAAACGACCCCCAAAAGGATATTACAAACAAATCTCACTGAGGAACAAAGATGCACAACTGCTCTACAAAATATTACCTAGCAATATCCAAAAACAGATATTATAAATCATGCATCATGGCCAACTAGCCTTCATTCCACACTGGAAGCCTGCTATAGCAGATTCATAAGTATTAATGCAATCCACCAAACTGACGTAGGTAAGATGAAGAATCACATCATTCTCAGAGTGGCTGCCCCAAACCTTCAATATAATAACAAAGCAATACATTTTCAAAGCCCTAAACAAAATAGGAATAGGAAGACCCTTTTTAAAACAAAGAAAGCCATATGTATGAGACCAACTGCTTAAGTCATACTAAATGGGAAGGACTAAAACCATTATCTTGAAAACCAGGAACAAGAAAAGGATAATACATCTCTCTTCTCCTATTTAATATATTTCTGGAATCCTTAGCCATAGCAAGAAATCTCCAAATAGGGAGGACCCAAATAGGGAGGAAAAAATGTGAAACTGTCGCGATTTGTGGATATTATGTTTTTATACCTGAAGGACCCAAATAAATCTCCTCCAAATTCCTAGACCTAACAAACCATTTTTCCAAATTGCAGATGGTAAATTTGCAACAGACAAATGTTATAACTTGCTAATATTATTCATACACAGGGTATTCAAGAAACGATTCCCTCCAAAACCTAACGCATCAATCACAAATTTCACCATGGATCTAAAAAGAGATTACACTGAAGAGGAAATAAACATATTGAAACACATAAACATAATCACCATCATTGGCAGTATCTGATATGCATATACAAACAACCCTGAGATAACTTGTTTCCAATGTCAGAATGAGTAATTATCTTAACTCAAGCAAAAACAAGGGCTGGAGGGAAGGCCCTGAAAGGGGAAATCTACTGCTCTGCTGCTGGGAATGTAAACTACTTCAACCACTCTCGAAAACTGTATGTAGATTCTTCAAAAGAACAGCCAAGGCACAGCACATGATTCATTCTGAGCAACACGATCCAGGATATGACTAGAAAACCTGCACTTCTGTACTTCTACGATGTGTGGAGTTTTTAACCTCAGCAAAGATATTCTGATGCTTATTACCAAACTAATATGCCTTTGGAGAAAATTCTCTATTAAAGAGTCTCCTGTGTTTGTTGGCCAAAGGATGACCCTTTGTCATGAGACTCTGCTCCACCCTCTGCCCCACCTATAGAGCCTCCTTGGGGAGACTTGTTGTCCAGCTGCTCCAATGAAAGCTTTTCTCAATTAAGTGGGAAGTCAATAATTTATGACAATTAGTCTTGAGGAAATAGTAGCTTGGTAATAGATTTCTGCCTTGACTGCTTTGATCCTTTGTTGTAGAGCTGACAACTTGTAGTATTGACACCCTTTGTAGTAGCAACAACCTTTGAGATAGCAACATCTGCTACAGTAGTGACATCCACAACTTTGGTGTTTATATGAATATACTTGTGCAATAATTTTACTCTTGAAGTTGTGAATTGATTTCTAAACCGATATAAACCCTGGCCCTGCTAAATAAAAGTGTGCTTTGGACCACTCTCCTTTGCATACCCTGTGTCCTGACTACAGTTACAAATACCTGGGTCCAACAACTGGCTTCCAGATCCAGGGACCTGATAACTGATCCTTAGGAGATTGCTGAACTGGTTTTGAGCTCTTCCTCGAGTGTAGGTGAAAGATATTTTGATTGAAAGGAGATAGGGGAACTGAGTGGTGAGCTCCTAATAGATAAAATATTACAGGTTTTTGGGACAAACTAAATCTACTCTTTTTTTTTAATCTTATCGACCAGGTACTGAAACTTAACAGAGCTATGGTCTTGTGTTCTCAATTAGATGAGTGCATAGAGGTGGTAATGGAATATAATCCATGGTTCCCAGAGGAAGGTACTTTAGACTTAGAATTCTGGGAAGGAGTAAACAACCATGTGTAAAGGCATATCAGTTTGGTGACAAGGTTCCCGTTATATTTTGGTCTATTTGGGCATTAACATGTACAGCCCTAAATATCATGCTTGTGATGCTGTGGTAACATCAGCAGCTGAACTGGAGGCAGACGTGGAAAAAGCTATGAAGGCTTATAGTTTGCCCAAGGAGGTAAAAACTCAAATTGGGCAGGAGTTAAAGAGATGGCTACACCTGAGCAATCTCTTGCCAGTTCTGATAGAGAAAAGGTAGAGCCAAAAGCTAAAGCTTTGGCCACTACCAATGTTTCTTCAGAAAATGAAGCCACTCTAAATAGCTCAGCAAGGGAGTCAGTGTGCTAAAGAGGCTCTCCATATCTGCTAAGGACTTCAATGAGTATGAGTCTTATGAAGAAAAGAACTTTGCTGCAGCACCTGCCTTTACTTTTTTCTTCTTCAGATTCTGACTCTGAGGATTTTGTTCCTCTCCCTCACTATCGACGGTTCCAATATTCGACCCCCTTCAGTTGATGGAGAAGCTCAGTCCCCTCATTATGAAAGTATCAATATGGCCCATTTCACTCAGCTGTGGAAAGCGGTAACTTTATATGTACCACAGGCGTTGAAGTTAAACAGTGAATTTTGACAACTGTTTCTGCTTATTAAAATTGGCTCCTGAGGATTGGAAGATTATGTGTAGTGCATTATTAAAACTTCAGGAACATCTACAATGGTTAATGTGGTATAATGATGTTGTGTCCGGCAGAGCAGGTTAAAATGCTCAGTCCCTAAATGCTGTCCTTCACAGAATACAACATGCTATGCGAACAGGCACTGGGGATTACAAGAACCCCCAGAATCAAGTAAATACCCCAAAGGAGATTGACCAGTGGCTGCAGGAGATATGTGTAGATGCATGGGGTTGGGTCCGTCACCACAGTGAAAAGGATGGTTCTTAGGCCTGCTTTATTCAAGGGGCCCAGGAATCCTACTTTGTCTTCATACTGCGCCTTCAGAAAAACATCGATAGAACAGTACAAGGAGCTTCTGTTCATGATCAATTAATTAAATTACTGGCAATTGTAATACTAATGAAGATTGTCAGTCTGCGAATCTGCCTGTTAAGGAGATTGGGGATGTACTAGCACATGTCATGGCTTGTCGGAATGTATTTTCAGACATTCAAAAGATGAAGCTACTGAGACAAACTCTGGGTGCTAGTGTGAAAGTACCTAAATCCGGAAAATTTAAATGTATTGGATGTGGGGACAAGAGGATACTATAATGAATTGTGTTAAAAGGAAACTGGCAAATACAAAGTCGCCTAGGAAATTCCCTGGCTGCAAACGTGGAGTGCATTGGGCCCAAGAATTTAGATCTAAAACTGACATTGATCGTAATATGCTTCCCCTTTCATAGGGAGCAGCGCAGGGAGAAAGTACAAGGTGTTCAGGAAAGGGGGCAAAGGGCAAGCCTTATGGTCCCATTCCTATGAACGAGCATTCCCCAAAATCTTTTCGTTACAACCAGCTCCTAGTGGGAGTGCGGCAGTGGAACTTTCCTCAAGCCAAACCTTAACTTTCCTTGCTAATTTCCAGAATTATACCTTGCATATAGGGGCCCTTGCCATGGGGGACTTGGGACCTACTTTTGGGGCGTTCCTGTTTAATTGCTAAAGTGGTGTTAGTTGTACCAGGAGTACCAGACTCTGACTACATAGGACAAATTCAAATCCTTATTACCTCCCCTCTACCTTCTGATAGTAATGCTAGTGGTCATATTGCACAATTGATTTTCTTTGCTTACAAGTCTATATCAACTTCTAGAAACCCTTGTCAAGGAGGTTTTGGCAGTATGAAATACCAATATGTTTTCTGGATTTTAAATGAAGCATAAAAACCACCTTGTTGTAATTTTTATATAGAAAAGACACAATTTGAAGCATTGCTATCTACTGGCTATGACATCACAATAAACAGACAGACTGAATGGCCTCGGGGCAGGGTGACTCAATCTATCAAACTTAGAATAAAAGGTGTCAGTAGTACACCAGTTTCATTTATTAAACAAAGTGTTGAATATCAGGATATTACTGATGGTGAAGGCCAACATTCCATTTTTAATCCATAATATTTGTAAGTACCTATTAACTTAATTGTACTAGACCTCTTTGAATAGTGGAGAGCTCATTTAGTTTTCCCTTGATGTTCAGATGCATGTCTCTCTCAGTAAGATTTCTTGGCAGAGAGATTGTCCAGATTGCAGTGAGCAAAAGCCCTTATCTAAGGAAAAGTTGGCGGCCTCAATGCGACTTGGTGGAGATCAATTAGGTTCAAATCATATTGAGGTTTCTATCTCTACCTAGAACTCTCCTATTTCTGTTGTTAAAAAGAAATCTCACAAATGGAGATTGCTCATTGATTGATGAGCTCTAAATGCAGCTATGATGCCTATGGCTACTTTACAACTAGATTGCCCCAATATTGTATGAATCCTGAAAATTGGCATATTATGCTAATAGATTTGCGAGATTGTTTCTTTATTAGTTTCTTACTTGATGAGGACCAATCATGCTTTGCTTTTACTTTAAGTCAGATTAATCTCCAAGGATCCCATAGAAGGTTTAAATGGAAATTATTGCCACCAGGCATGATAAACTCACCTACTATGTGTCAAACTTTTGTAGAGAGAGCACTAGAACCTATTAAGAGAAGATTTGCTCAGGTTTCATGTATTCATTATATGGATGACTTATTATTTGCTGCAACCTAAAAAATATATTCTGTTCGACTTATTACAAATTTTGCCCTTCCACTTGCAAGACTATGGTTTACTAGTTGCCACTGATAAAATCTGGACAGAGGAGTCATTAAAGTATCTAGGGTATTTAGTTAAAAAACAAGCAATTATCCCCCAACTTATAAAAACTCGTAATGAAGAATTAAATACTCTTGATTTTCAAAAGTTACTAGGGAACATTATTTAGCTTCATGCTTCCTTAGGAATTGCCACATATGCTTTGCATAATATATTCTCCATTGTTCAAGTGGATTTGACTTTAAGTAGCCCTTGTGTATTAACTAGTGAAGAAAGTCAGGAATTACTTCTAGTAGAAAAATCCCTGACTCAAAATTTCTTATCCCGGGTAGATTTATCTGTCTCTAATGGGTTATTAAATCTACTTACAAAGTTTACCACACAGGGGGAATAGCACAGTACAATAAGACTTTGATATGTACCAGGCACACATTGTCTGAAATGTAAACCACATGTCTGGAGGTGATCAGTTTTATTATCATGCAAGGCTTAAAAAGGTGCCTGCAAATCAGTGGGCAAGACACCTACTTGATTATCATCCCCACACCTAAATAACAATTCAAATTTGCATTACAAACCTGTGATCTCCTCCCTCTGTCATTGAATGGCTTTAATGGAGAAGTTTTATACCAATTACTTTCTGGCCCTTTAAGGCAATTATTTCAATAACAAATTTATATTACTGATAATATTTGACTTTCTAAGCCCATTCTAAATGCTCCTAATATTTTTGAAGATAGTACCGAAAATAACAAATGTGCTTTTTGGACAGAAGGTAAATATCAAGTTTTCCTCACTCCCTGGCAATAGGCACACAAAATGAATCACAGACCATTATATGTACTTTACAGAATTTCTTAATACCTTCTAATTTAATCACTCAGTCTACGTATGCATCACATGTTTTATGCAATACATATTCTGCTGTTATTTATCACATAACCTCCCCCCCCACTAGATTCACTATTTAAACAATTCAAATCCAGTTATGCCAAAGACAGCATTCACTGTGTGTCATTCACATTCTTGATCATTCTAATTTGACAAGTCCTATGGCATGTGGTAATTTTCATGTAGATGCTTTAGTCTCATTTATTTCAGCAAAAGAAGACCATGCAGCTCGGCATTCTAATGCAAGTCATTTACCTGTCTCATATAAAATTCCCTTTAGGGTTTGGATTATGGCCTAGTGGCAAGAATGCTTGCCTCATATACATGAAGCCATGGGTTTGATTCCCTAGCACCACATATATAGAAAATGGCCAGAAGTGGCACTGTGGGTCAAGTGAGAGAGTTCTAGCTAGCCTTGACCCCAAAAGAAGCCAGGGACGGTGCTCATGCCCTGAGTCCACGCCACAGGACTGGAATAAATAAAATAAAATAAATTAAAATAAAATAAAATAAAATAATATTCCTTTTAAACAACCTAACAAATTATTGCTAACTGTCCTACTTGTTGATCTTTGCCTTTACAAACACTTCCCCTTGGTGCTAATCTTCAAGGCTTGGCTCCTAACACATTTGGCAAATGGATTTAACACACATTCTTGAATTTGTCTTCCTAAAAGATGTGCTTGTAACTATTGACACATTCTTTTTTTGGGAGGCCACAGCTCTATCTGGGGAAAAATGGACTCATGTCATTCAACATTTACTAGAAACATGTGCAGTCATGTTGATTTCTTCTCAAATAAAAACTGACAATGGACCAGCTGATACCAGTAAATAAGTACTAATATATTTAGAATTTCGTAACATCTTCCATGTTACATGAGTTGAATATAAACCTCAAGGTCAAGGTAGAGTACAATGAGCTCACTGGACTTTGAAAAGACAAATTAATAAGGTAAAAGGGGGAATATGTGTAGTACTTAGGAGTATGCCACATCTATGAATAGCCTTTATAAAATAGCCTGAGCTGTTATTGCTGAAGCACTATTTGTTCTTAAGTTTTTAAATTTGCCTCAAGGAGATGTTTTGGCTAAAGTCAAGCAACACTTCCTAGCTCCGCATATGTTAGACAAGCCACATCCGGTTTGGATTAGATTGGTGGTTGGGTTACATTGGGCCCCTTGGCAGTTGTTAAACCAGGGGCGATGGTATGTTTATGTTGCCCTTATGAGGGCCCTTTGCCCTCATGGGGACAGGTAAAAGCACTGTCTCACAAAGCCCAACAGGTAGTGATCTCTACTGGAAAGGTGCTAACTCTGGAACATATACTCCTGCCTATGTGTTCTCTGTTAACCTGTGACTTGTAACTCTATGGCAGGGGCTAATTCAGAGATATTGTATTGGTCCGATATCTCTAACCCTCCCTTATTGCATCCATATTTGTGGACAGGAGCCCGCGACTCCGTTTCTACATCTAGTCCTGACATAATCTCTCCCCATTATCTGTCTGGCATTCCAGTCTATCCTATGGAAGAAGGACGAGCTTCTAACATCTCTTACTCTCAGTTCTCTAACGCTATCTGTCTAGGCAATTCTCCATGTTAACCCTGTAGATATTAATATTGGATTCAACATGGAGGTTTGTATAATCCCAGTAGAACTCGGCTGGTTAGACTGTCCTTTTGGTCTGTGAGATCTCACACCTATAAGATAGACAACTATCCTAGACCTTTTGGTTTGTGGTTACAAAACTGCACCGAACATAATTTTGCTTCTGAAAATCTATACAATCTCATACTGCAAAAATCAATTATGAGAAGCAGTGGAGTTGCCGAATCTTACATATCTTCAATGGTATGTCTCAATTTGAAAGTGAGATATCCTCCAAAAGTAGTTTGCTGTTACAGTATTATTTTCCATTTAATATCTTTGGGCATATCCTTTTATGTGATTCCATAGTAACTCAAATTTTGAAATCCAGGATAAATATAACTGAGTGTTTCCATGGTAATTATTGTAGTAGGAAAGAATCTGATTGTTTAACAGGTGAAATTGAGCACAAAATAATTGCTTCAATTTTGTCTCCAAATGTATTGAAAATCATTACCTGGCTACTTTGGTATCTCCGGTGCTAATATGTTCATATTGATCCATTTTGATAGACATTTTATTTTTATGTGTAATTCATTTCTGAACGTTGGTCATAATTTTAGTTTGAAATGTGGGAATAGTGTTTCAACTTATATTAATTCCATCCATGGCAAAATCAATAGTGTAATATATTCATTAATTATTTAGGGGAGCATACATCACTATGTTAATTTTGTAGGAGTCATGAACACCGAGGTATGTCTCAGGACACCTTGTTAGGACTGTAATAAACATGGTTTTCAACTGAATCTAGTCTAAAATAAAGTCTTTGTTGATCCACATAGAACATAAATATTCCCAGTATCATCTGCACATTAGAATATTAATGCATTGTGCCTTTTAAAAATTTTTCAAACCCTACAGGCTCATTACAAACTGCAAACAATAGCCTGTAGACTTGAACTAATCAAACAGCAGTTAACATGCATATATTTATGAAATTATAATCAATTTCTCTACACTGTCTTTTATAACTCTCTTATATAATTGAACGCTTATATAGCTCACGTACTTGGACATTGCACAGTTACAAATGAAGATGCATTTATTGGTTAAGATTAAGGATAGAGAGACCCAGGATAGCTCTTAGAATTGTCCTTAAAGTTCCCTGAATTACATCATTGTCAATTTTGCCAATTTTGATAGTATTCTTAAATTAGGTCATGATACAATCTGAAACAGTCCATTTTTATTTGTAGCCTGTTGTACAACAGCTCTTAGAAGGCAAAATAGAGAACAGACACTTAAAGAATCATACGAATAAAATATTTCCAGTGATATTCATAAGTTTCCTTTATTTGGTTTAACAAAGCCCAAAGTCATTATGGAATATCTGTTACAGTCCTTGGTATTTCCCATGGGCTTGTAAAAGAGAGGTATTCCAACCCTTTGTTTAGCCTTATATCATGACCAACACTGTAAATTTTAAATTGATGGGCCTCAATATAGAAGTGATACAGTGTCTATTGTTACATAGCACATGCACAACCCACTTTTAAGCATTTAACACAGACAACGTCAAATTTATATAAATAAATATATGATTCGCAAACACAGAAAGCTTTTATGTCCAATAACTATGAATCATTAACTCATATCTTTGGATAAAGTACGTTTTCATTGTACATTGCCTGATAAATTTCCTGCACTAATTCTTAAGCTAAATCAATATTATATTTCAGTTTGCTCACAGTAAAGCAATTCACTTTTCCTTCATATTTTAATGTCAATGCCCACTGCTGCTGTTAAATAAAAATAATATATGGATGCTTTGTCATAGGGCAAAACTCATGACGCTATTTTCTCTTCTTTAATCTGTGATTCCTTGTGATTTCTATTTGAATAACAAACAGGATGAAAGCTCAAGAATGCATAGTGATAAGGCAATGATAGATTCTAATTTAAATTCTTGGTTGATTTCTTCTTGTGAATCCAGTGTAAATGTAAGAATGTTCTTCCCTGCTATCACTTGCTTGTTCCAGCAAGTTATTCTGGGGGAGAACAACAAAAATATCCTTGTCAACCTGCGGATTGATGAGAGTACCTGTGAAAATTTAGACATGTACTCATAGTTTTGTTCTATCCTTTGTAAGACACTTTCCCTATAATGGTGCCTTCTTTTTACATTTGTGTTTTGTATCACATTTTAGATAGAGAAATGTAGGTCAAACATTATCAATTTGGTTTGAAATCTTAGGATTATGATTTCTCATGTACTCGTAAATATTTACTATTTTTGGCCTAAGACTAGGTGACATTACATGTTTTGTGTCTCTATATGTATAACCTAGGGTATGGCTTGAAGAAATGTGCCCTAGTCCTTAAAATAATGAGTTTTTCATTGATTCACCTGTACAACTCCCTACACGTGGGTCAAGACACACGAGTGTCCAAATATACTTTTCCAGAAGCTGTCCAATTAATAGGTTTCAGTGTATATGCAAGTTAAGAAAGCAGGGAATTCATTCACGATAATAGGCAATTGTTCAATTTTCAGTACCTCTAGAAGAACCAAGGATGTTTCTAGTGTTTGTAGACACAATACAGACATATGTGTTAGCACTTCATTCACCGAAAGAAAAAAATGTGTTTTTATTTATGCCTTTGCAGAAATAATCAGTTGCCCTACCGTGTGTTCAACAAGTATTTCTCCTTGTCTTATCTATGAGTAAAAATAATTTAAAAAAAGGCTAAACATATGAATGTCTTTTGATTTCCCCTAATAATTCAGACAAGTACTCTTGCAACCTGGTCATATTCTCAGTCCTCCCCTAATCATTGAAACCTCCAATTTATTTACAGTGTATATTCTTTACAATTAATTCTGACATCAATGGAGGTGTTTTTTTCTTTACAAAAGTATATCACTTAATATTTTCGAAAGTACAGTTAGGTAGGAGAAACACAATTATCATTAAATGGAAATCTAAGTACGGTAACATGTACAGTCCTACGATTGTTCTTCAGTTAGGTTTACATGAGTCTTATAGTTTCATTTCATTATGTCTTCTTGCATGTAAGAAAGTATCACAAAATTAACCTCTTTAAAAGAGAACTTCAATTCATGTGATATTATGTGAACATCAATTTGGTGAGCCAAAAAACTTCTGGGAGTTTGTTTTTTTTAAACAATTCAACTCTGTGAGCTTTTCTTACTAGGAAAGATTCTCAATATCGAAATAATTTCAGTATGTGACAATATGCAAGCATTCTTTGACTTCTTTAAATAGGACATTTTGCAAGACAGAATGAATGAAAAATGGGGTGAGGAATAGAGAAGAAAGTGCTCACTAAGTGAATTGGGTAGTAAGCAGAACAAACTGAGCAAATCAAGGGCCTTAGAAAGACATATCAGAGGAAAAGAGGAACAGATTACAGGAAGCATAAAGAAAGAGAGGTATATGCATATATCACCATATTGGAATGAATTGCTTTACAATTACTAAGCATAGAGGACATAAGAATTTTGAGAAATGAATGTGACACTGAGCATGAAGGATCAGACCTCTGTTTATTTTACTTTAT
The DNA here is from genome assembly GCF_023159225.1 of Perognathus longimembris pacificus. Taxonomy (NCBI): domain Eukaryota; kingdom Metazoa; phylum Chordata; class Mammalia; order Rodentia; family Heteromyidae; genus Perognathus; species Perognathus longimembris. The sequence goes on from NW_025959556.1 coordinate 22,223, forward strand.
AATATTATTAAGAATTACTAAAACATAGAGTTAATATGTAAATAATTAAGAAATCGAGGGAGTGGTTGGAGGGGTGAAGTAGAAGGATGAAGGGAGAAAAATCAGGAAGGTATAGCAGGTATGAGTAGAAATACATATGTAATCACTATATGAAGCATGTTTCTGTAACCACACTGTACAGCATCCTGAAAATAAGAAAGAAAATGAAAACAAATTAAGTGTAAGTGCAATTTTCAGTGGGAAAATAGATTTTTCTATGTATCCAAAAAATAACATTCAAAATTTAATAAAATTTGTGCATTGCTGGAAATATTACAAGTGTTGGTAGATAATTAGAAAGAAGCAAATTATTGATTGTGTGTGTGAGTTTGTGTGTGTGTGTTTAAGTGAGTGACTCTGTGTGTGGTGCCTAGTCTTTTAAAGTTATGTCTCATGGTGATCAACATAGAAATGCATTTCTAAGATAGGGTATATAAAATTTGTCAAACGTGGTAATCCCTCCCTCATTTTTCTCTTGATTCCCTTTCCAATCAACTGTTCACCAACTTTGAACGGTTAATTACAACGATTTCTATTTCTTTGTTGCATTCCTTCACCCTTCGTACTTCTCACAGTGTGAAGAAGTCATTTCCTTACTACGATAAAGAAAGAGATAGTATTAAGAGGTCCATGCTCTACTACAGCGCCACCTGGTTGTCAAACACAGAAAATTAAATCAAAGGGAATAATTTCAAATAAGGATTTCAAAGTAAAAATAAAGGAACCTCCGGATTCCATATATTTGAGATCAATACTAGTACCATGATTGTTTGTGATTATATGTCCAAAGTATTGAGAAACTGTGATACTCTGAGTGGAAAATCCTAGGCATGTATGCCATTTTTACCACTCAGTGCATCCATCGGCTCTGTTTGCCGCTGGTTCACTTTACACGACATAAAGTTTTCCTAAGGCTTTCCATTTCCTTACATACGAGAGGATGTCATTCTTTCAGAAGGAAGCCTAGAATTCCACTATGAATATAAATCCATTTCTGTTGTTCCATTAATCAACTGAGGGCCAGAAGTGTTGGTTACATATGTTGGCTATAAGAGAGAATGCTGCAATGATCATGATCATGGTGGAAGTTTAGCATGGGCAATTCTTTATGATCTTTACAGTGAATTCCCACAATTGAGATTGCTCGATCATAATCTATGTATATATTTTATTGCACATATGTTATACTGCTTTGCAGAATGTCTAAAGAAATTTAACCCGCCCTACCGCCCAAAGAATTATTGTATCATTCCCTTTGTCCACATCCCTGCAAGCATCCATTGTTACTGATTTTCCTGACAATCACCCTTGTAAGAAGGGAGAAGTAGAATCTTAATAAGATTTTGATTTGCACTTCTTACAAGCCTAGATATGGTGTCTGTTTCTTCACTGATCCTATTAGTCCTTGTCTTCAAAGAACACTCTATTGAAGTCAACAGCCCGAGTTCTTTCTTTGAGCATTACTTTGGGGTGATTTAATTTTTTGTGTTTCAAGAATATTTTGTATTTGAGAGCCCTATTTGCATATCTTCTCTCATATTCTGTGCTCTCCTCTCTCTTCATAATTTGATATATGGAGCTACCAATTCCATGGACGTCCGTTTGTACAATTCTGTGATTTAATGTGCTTGTGAGATTTTATACAAATCTGTTCACCTGTGCTCAGAAGCCCTAGTGATTTTCCTCTTTCTTCTTGCATATTTATTGTATCCATTTTACCTCAAGTCCCTGATCCAATTAGAATTGTTGGTGGTGTGAGGAGACACACAAGGATGTACCTTTAGTTTGGAGGAAGAGTTTAAAGTATTACCCCTTACCATTTCTTGAAAAGGCTGTGCTTTTCTGTCCAATTCTTTTGTCTTACGTATCAAAAACCAAGGTGTCATAGGTGTATATGTTAACTTCTGTGTCTTCAATCGCATTTTCTTGATTTTTGGCCTTTTGTTGTACCAGGACCAAAAAGATTTTCAAACTGAAGCTTGCAAAAAGGTTGAAAGTAGATATTAACATACCTCCAGCACTGTTCTTCCTGCTATGGAGTGTTTTGGCATCAACAAACTGAATTATCCTCAATGTTTCTTTATTCCTGTTTCTAGAAATGCTGAACGCAAAATCCACTGAGAAAACACCCACTTTCATTTAATGACACAATACTTTAACTTTTGCTTTCTACAGAGAAACAATTGGTAAAAGGGACTTTCAATTAACGGACTATTTTACACGTTGGACCACTGTCGTAAACTCTGTCCCAATACTCCGTTACACATCCAAGGTGTGGAAAATTACTCTATTCTTTCTTGCCATGTACCAGAGATTAAATGGAAGGTAGTGGAACTCTCCACAAGAATGCTATGAAATTCATGTTATGTCACTCAAGAGCATTTTCTGTCATTTGGGAAAGCTGTAGGAAAGAGGATCATGCCGGACAATCCTGAATTGTTTATCGATTACCTCAATATTCTGCCAAGTAATTATGTCTTGGTGTAGATAACATGTAGATAGGTAGACACAAAGAGAAACTGAGAGAGAAATCTATATACACGTACATTCCCTTTTCGTTTCTACATTAAAATACTTTTTACAAGGAGACACCAGAGTTTCCCAACAATATTTACCTTACACGTTGTGGTGGATATGAAATTTGTTTGAATGAATCAAAATCTGCTACTACTATAACTTTTGGATATATCAGGGCATTTCCCTATTTTAATACTCAATTTCTAAATGTAATTAAAAGACATTTCTAAATGTTTATTATATCATAAAATTAAATGGAAAAGACAATAAAAACTGGAAATAAGATTATTATTTTCTATTTTTAGCCATTGGAAGAACAGTCTGGTTAATCTTTCTTTTTTCCTTCTTATTGTCAAAATGATGTACAGATATGTTAGAGTTTCATATGTTAGACATTGGATACATTTCTTATTCTGTTTGTTACCTCCTCCTTCATTCCCTCTCCACCCTTCCCCTGTCAACTTGCCCCACAATAAGTTGTAAAGTTCATTTTTACCAACCGTTTTGCAAGAATTGCTTTTATAGTTGGTTGTCTTTTGGACCCTGTTTCTCTCGAATTAGGTATTCCCTTTCAGTTTCCTAGTTCTAAATCCGGTATACACATTATCCAATGTACTCAGATAAGATACAATGGTAGTGCAGGTCCAGCATAGGAAGGGGATACAAGAAAATTATCAATAATAGAAGCTATGGTTACACATAGCACGTTGCAATTAGTTACAACATTGATATAACTATCGTTTCCATAATATGGAGTTCATTTCACTCAGCATCATCTTATGTGTTTATAAGGGTATAACTCTGGGGCTCTTGTGATCCATTTCTGTGACTTGCCTAAACCTCTGCTAATTATTCCCTATAAGGGAGACCATACAGTCCATATTTCTTTGGGTCTGGCTCAGTTCACTTAGTATAATTTTTTCCAAGTCATTCCATTTCCTTATCAATGGGACAATGTCAATCTTTCTGATAGAGTCATAAAATTCCGTTTTGTACATGTACCACATTTGCTGATCCATTCGTCTACTGAGGGGCTTCTTGGTTGGTTCCATATTCTACCTATGACAAATTGGGCTGCGATGATCATTGTTGTGCTGGTGGCGTTAGTGTGTTCTTGTTTGTGGTCTTTTGGGTAGATTTCCAAAAGTGGTGCTGCTGGGTCATACGGGAGCTCTATGTTTAACCTTCTGAGGAATCTCCATACCGCATTCCAGAGTGGCTGAACCACTTTACACTCCTACCAACAATGAAGTAGGGTTTCCTTTTGGCCATATCCCCACCAACATTTGTTATTTTTATTTTTCTTTATACAGGACATTCTTACTGGGGTGAGGTGGAATCTAAACGTTGTTTTTATTTGCATTTCTATTATGGCTAGTGATGTAGAGCAGTTTTTTTATGTCTCTTGGCCATTCTCATTTCTTCTATAGAGAAGTCTCTTTTAAGTCTTTAGCCCACTTGTTGAGGGGGCTATTGGTTCTTTGCGGTTTTGTTTGGGAGGAATATAATTTTTTTAGTTCTGCATATATTTTAGATATGAGACCTTTGTCCATTGTATGGCCAGCAAAGATCTTTTCCCAATCTGTGGGCTTTCAGGTTATCTTGCGAGCTGTGTCCTTTGCCCTGTAGAAGCTCTGCTGTTTGATGCAGTCCAATTTGTCCATTCTTTCTTTAATTTGTAGCTTTTGTTGGTCTTTGTTATGAAAATTTGGTCCTGTGCCAAGGAGCCCAAGGGTCTCTCCTATTTCTTCCTTTAGTGTTTTCAGCATACCTGTTTTAATTTTGAGGTCTTTGGTCCATTTGTAGTTGATTTTGGTGCAGGCTGATATAATGATATATAAGGATCTAGTTTTAGTTTGTTGCATGTGATGAACCAGTTTTGCCCACACCATTAGTTAAAGAGGCTATCTTTCTTCCAGGCTATTTTTTTTTAGTTCCTTTATCAAGATTAAGTAGCCATAGTTCTGTGGGTTTATTTCTGCACCTTCAATTCTGTTCCTTTGGTCTACAGTCTTGTTCCGGTGCCAAAACCTAGCTGTTTTTAATACTATAACTTTATTATACAGCTTGAATTGGGGATTGTAATTCCTCCAGCACTGTTCTTTCTGCTTAGGATTGTTTTTGCTATTCTGGGTCTTTTATGGTGCCATATGAATTTCTGAATTTCTTCATCGATTACATTAAAAATAGTGTTGGGATATTAATGTGTATTGCATTGAATTTGTACATAGCCTTTGGCAATATTGGCATTTTGATTATATGAATTCTCCCAATCCAGGAGCATGGGAGGTTTTTCCATTTCCTTAGTTCTGCCTTAATTTCTTTTTTCATGTTTTTTAAAGTTCTCATCCTAGAGGTCTTTTCCATCTTTGTTTATGGTTCATCCTAGGTATTTTATGTTTTCTGAGACTATTACAAAAAGAGTTGCTTTCCTGATTTCAGCCTCGGCATTCGGGTCATTAGCATATAGAAACCCATTGATTTTTTAGGGTATATTGTATACCCTGCAACTTTCTCAAAGTTTTGTATTAGCTCTAGTTGCTTGGGAGTAGTGTCTATGGGGTTCTTTACGTATAGGATCATATTTTATCAAATGCCTTTTCCAAATCCAGTCATAACCATGTGGTTCTTTATCTTGCTTCAGTTTACGTGGTGGATTACATTATTTGACTTGTGTATATTGAACCATCTTTGCATCTCTGGGATGAATCCAGTTTGGTTGGGGAGTATGATTCTTTTTGATGACCTGTTGAAGTCGATTGCCAGAAGCTTTTTGAGAATTTTTGCATCTCTGTTCATGAGGTAAATAGGTCTATAGTGCTCTTTCTGTAATGAGTCCTGGCCTGCTTTTGGGATGAGAGTTATACTGGCTTCATAGAGTGTGTCTGGTACTGAACTTTCTATTTCAATTTCATTGAAGAATTTGAGAAATATTGGTGTGAGTTCTTCTTTGAAGGCCTTGTAGACTTCTGTTGTGAATCCAACTGGACATAGGCTTTTCTTGCATGTGAGATCACTTATTGCTGTTTCTATGTCAATGCTGGATATGGGTCTGTTAAGAAGGTTTAAATCTTCATGGTTGAGTTCGGGGCTATCAATTTTTTCCTAGGAAATCATCCATTTTATGTATGTTCTCAAATTTTTTGGCATAAACATTGCAAAATAGTCCCTTATTATGGTCTGAGTTTTGGAAGTTTCAGTAGTGATTTTATCTGCTTCATTTCTGATCTTGTTTATATGGGTTTGCTGCTTTCTTTTTTTGGTCAGGTTTCCTAGGTGTGTGTCTACCTTGTTAATTTTGTCAAAGAACAAACTCTTTGTTTTGTTGATTTTTTTAAATTTTGTTTTCCTTGTCTCTAATTCATTAATTATAATTTGATTTTAATTATTTGTGTCCCTCGAGTTACTTGAGGTTTGGCGTGTTGTTCTCTTTCAAGATGATTAAGGTGCATCCTTAAATTATTGAGTCACATACTTAAATTTTTGAGTTTCTCCAATTTGTTGGTTTACGTCCTCAGAGATATAAATTTTCCTCTGAGTATTGCCTTTGCTGTGTCCCAAAGTAGCTGGTATTTTATATACTCATCTTGGTTGAATTCCATAAATATTTGAATTTCTGTTCTAATTTCTTTAATGACCCACTGGTTTTGTTACTCTCCATGTATTGTAGGATTTTCTGTGGTGCCTTTTTGAGTTGAACTCTAATTATATTCCATTGTGGTCTGAGAAAATGCAGGCAATGGTTTTCTTGATTATGAATTTGTACAGATTCTCTTTGTGCTCTGAGATGTGATCTATTTTGGAGAATGTTGCATGTGCTGCCGAAAAGAATGTGTGTTATGTCGTTGCTGGTTGGAATATTCTGTAGATGTCGGTTAAGTCTAGTTGATCTACGCAGGTTTTTATTTCTGTGGTTTCTTTTTTCAGTTTTTGGATGTTGATCTGTCCAAAGGTGATAGTGGAGTGTTAAATTCCCCAATTATCAATGTGTTTGGGTCTGTGAATGATTGTAGTCAGTAGTGTTCGTTTGATGAAATTGGGTGCTCCTGTATTTGGTGTGTAGATATATAGGATGGTTATATCCTCCTGTAGCAGAGATCCCTTTATTAGAATGTAGTAACCTTCTTTGTCTCTTTTTACTGTTTTTAATTTGAAGTCAATTTTATCTGATACTAGGATTGCAATGCCAGCCTGTTTATAGGCGCCATTGGATTGATAGATTTGATTCCAGCATTTTACTTTTACAAGATGTTTACTTTTGCTGGATAGATGTGTCTCTTGGAGGCAGCAGAAAAATGGATCTTGATTTTTGATCCAACTTATGAGCCTATGTCATTTGATTGGAGAATTAAGTCCATTAATATTGAGAGTTAGGATTGAGAGATGATCATTTGTTCCTTTCATTACAGCTACCTTGTTAAATGCTGTGTCTTCCCATTTCTTGATCTAGTATTCTAGTTTACTATTTAGGGTTCATTTCTCTGTCTGTATTGTGATCTTGATTATTTTCCCTTTATAGCACGTCTTTGAGGATTTCATGTGTAGCTGGTTTGGTGGCGATATATTGTTTCACTTTTTCCTTAGTGTGGAAGGCTTTTATTTGACCTTGGGTTTTGAATGAGAGTTTAGCTTGATACAATTTTCATGGTTGGTAGTTATTTTCATTTAGGGATTGGTATACCTCATCCCAGGATCTCCTTGCTTTTATGGTCTCTGCTGAGATGTCTGGGTTAATTCTAATTGCTTTTCCTTTATATGTGATTGTTTTTTCTCCCTAACAGCTTTAAGGATTCTGTCCTTGGAGTGTATTGATCCTGTTTTGATCACATTTGTTGTTGGGATATCCTGTTCTGGTCTGGTCGGTTTGGAGTTGTAAATGATTCCTGTATCTGTATAGGCCTATCATTCTGGATATTTGGGAAGGATTTGGCTAATGTTTTGTTGCCTATTCCATTAAATTATTTCTACAGGTTTTCCTCAATACATATTAGTCTTAAATTGAGCTTCCTGATTGTGTCTTGAGCTCATGGAGCGATCTGTTTTGTCGATGAGATTGGTTTTGTATTGATTTTTGAACTTTCTCCATCAACTTTAGAGAATCTTCAGCTCCTGAGTTTTGATCGTCTACCTCAGCTTGTCGGGACTCTAGGCTAGCTACTTGATTTCGATTCCCTTTTTCTTCCCTCTCGTCTTTCCTAATGTTTTCCATGTCATCTTTTAGGTACTGCATTGACTTTTTGACTTCATCAACTTCATTAAGTTGGTTTTGAGTGCTGTCTCTCATATCTTTTTGCTGGGTAGCTATCTTTTCATTTTACTCTTGAAGCTCATTTATCTTTCTATTTGTGGAAGCCATGAAATTCTCCATTATGTGTTTGTTTGTTGTTGTTGTTTTTGCCAGTCCTTGGCCTTGGACTCAGGGCCTGAGCACCATCCCTGGCTTCTTCCTGCTCAAGGCTAGCACAATGCTACCTGAGCCACAGCGCCCCTTCGGGCCGTTTTCCATATATGTGGTGCTGGGAAATTGAACCGAGAGCTTCATGTGTAGGAGGCAAGCACTCTTGCCACTTGGCTATATTCACAGCCCTCTCCATTAATTTTTGCTTTGCCTTTTCATGCTATAGAATAGTTTCCTGGAGAGATTCACAATTTTTATTTATCATGTTTATCAGTAGACTTTGTACAGCATTTTGAGGGTTGTCTTCTCTTTGATTGGCTGCTCTGCTTCCTGTTTGTTTATACAGTGAAATGACACACCATTTTTTGCCGTCGATCTTGTGTTTCCTCTGCCCATTTGGTATGGGAAATCCAATCTAGAAACACTTGTGAGCACTGTTGAAGACCTCATGCATACCTTACCAAGATCTGTTGTGTAAATCTTTGAAGTTCACAATTATATAGAGATACCTTGTATACCTGTATGTTATATGAGATTGGTGTTCCTGAAGAATACAATTTTGATATAACAACAAATCCTGTACCCTGTACTCAGTAGTTACGTATTTACTGTTACAATCATATGAGCAAATTTTGTTAGTATATTAAGTTCTTTTTGGACTGGCTGGCTTTGTCTTTGAACCCATTTGATTCACTCTGATTGAGCAGGGATACCCTCTCCCCAATAACCTGAGATCAATGGAATCTGGAGTTCCTGTAAATAAGTCAGGAGGGTCAGTTAGCGGCAATGAAGAGAAAAGAGTAAAATAATATGGGGGAGGGTGATAATTGTGGGTTATTTACAGTGACGTGGAAATGTGAAGAAGAGTAGTATTGGTAGAACGAAGACGTTTAAAAGGATAGACAATTCAGTTAACAGAGAAGAGTGGAGGTGTTATTCCAGGGAAAGTAATTTTAAAGAAAGAGAATGTGAAGAGGAAAATAAAGAAAAAATAGTGGAAGACAAATGCACAAAACAGAGAAAATTTATTTTAAAGAAGTGAAAAAAAAACTGGAAAATCAAATAACCGAAAAAATTTTTTGCTAAAAACAAACAGGTAAAAAAAGAATATAAAAACTCAATGACATTACAGAAATGGAAAAAATAAATAAAATCTTAAAAAATCTTGGGAACAAATGGAGTCTTCCTTCCTTGTTTGGATGGGCTTTCTAGTCTCTGGTTTCCTTGCAATGGCTAGCAGTATATTTTGCTGCTTACCATGTTTGACTTGCTTTCAGTATTCGGGGGTGGATCTGCTTTGAACTGCATCCCTTGTTGGTAATATCCTGGGTTACTCTGGTTCACACAGCTTGCAAGTGGGACTTGGGTATCCTCTGTGGATGGGGCACATGCATAGTTTTGGGAACCCTGTCTCCTCTAGTGTACTGTTGGGCCATTGAATGTGTATTCTAATTAGATGGATATCCAAATAGTTGCTGGCTTTTAGTGCTTGAATTGTGTTCTTCCAGGCTGTCCTTCATCAAAAATTTTAATGGAGAGTTTTGACATGATTCTGATATGTTTTCTTGTTGTAGAGTTCTGAACTCTTTAATTTTTTGTGTCTGGTTGTTTTTCCTGTAGGTTATGGTCTCTTAGGTGGTCAGGATGCTTCTTCTGCTTCTGTAAGGCTTCCGCTTTGAGATTGGTGTAATTCTCTGCAATAATTCTATTGAATATGAGTGGTATATCTCTGCTCTGATATACTATTCCTTTATTCTTTCCAACAATGTGCAGATTATGTCTCCTGAATTTGTCCTGTGTTTCGTGGATAAATCCTACATGATGTTTGATGGCGTTTTCGAGTGTGATAGTCCCTCTGTCGAATATCAGTGGAGTTGTCTTAGATCATGAGATCCTCGATTCTTCTTTTCGGTCCTTGGATATGCAGACTCCAATATGATTAGCTTTATGGAAATTGACCTGTTATTGGTAGCTTGATCAGCTCTCCATGTGATAGTTCCTTATGTGAAGTAATTGAATTTTGAGTCTTTTTCATGCACTGTTGGCCTCAATATATGAGGTTCTTCTTTAGATGAGGAGTTGGCTGTATCTATTTTTACTTCCATTTCTTTCCTTATTTTTGATGTACCATCAAGAAATAGTTTCTGTGTTCCTGACATTTGTTTTTATGGGATCATGTGTTGATTCTTCTGGCAATTTCAGCTGTCATAGCAAGAACATTTTTCTGTATTTCATCAGTATTGTTATGGGGCTTGGTGGGGGGGTTGACGACCATTTATGAAATTAGTAATAGTTCTTTGTGATTTCGCATCTGGGATGCAGGAGTTATGAAGGCTTGATTCCCCTTTTACTACACATTGGTAGCTCATATGTGGCACCATTATTGAACAAGTATATATCTGTTTCAATATTTAATAGCATTCCTTTCGTCCAGAAGGCTTCCAACATTTCTTATTGACAGTATTCCTTTTTTATGTTTAATATTTTTCCTGATAATGGACATTCTTTTGGGGCTATGTCTAATATGATAGTCATTTTGATTTGCATTTCTCTTGCAGCCTGTGGTATAGAGCACTCATCATGTGTCTCCAGGCCATTCTCAAACCCGACTCAGACCGACTAATAATTGATGGTATTAATTTCATTTTCTTTATAATCGCAAATATTAGCACAACATATATTTTGTAAATATTTGTAATTCAGATAAACTTAAGGACTTCTGTTATGTGAGGTTTGTTTAGAAATACATTTCCCTAGCAACAAGATATATCCCACAATTCACTAACTTTAATATTTAAAATCTGATATTCCTCGAGAGATTACAATCTTTTTATTTGGAATATAGCTAGACACCTGTGTTTAGGGGAACCAGAATCTGTTTTGATGTCGTGAGATTTTACTAAGGACAGTAGAGGTCTCCTTTCATTTCTTTTTGGTCTCAACAAATAAACTAAATACAAATGATAAAGTATGATTTCTTGTCTTGTTTTTGGTTAACTTGAGAGTTTATTGTCACAAGCAATATCATTAATCTAAAGCAAGGAAACATAAACTGCTACACGTCCTAAATTTTAGACTATAGTTGCTATCATGATTTTGAAAATCGTATTCCCTGAGATTTAGCCTTCAAAAGTAGATATAACGGAAAATCAATATGAAAATGACTCATAAATATGCTTATAATATTTGTAAGCTAAGTTGACATGGTAAATAGATATCAAAAGGTCTCAGGGTAAGGCTAGAATTTTTTTGTTTGACAATGTCCTGTGCAAAAGGGGTACAGTTACATAATAAGGCAGTCAGTACATATTATCTGATGTCCCACACACTCAGTGTTCTTTCCCTTCCCTACATCAGGTAGGCATTTGTGCAATACACAGTGTACCAAAATCATATATAGAAACCCATTTAGATTATGCCAAAGAAAATTCACCTAGAACTTTAAATGTAAGGTCAAGAACATAATTCCCCCAGTGCAATTCTCTTGGAGTTGTTTTTGCTTATCCTTATATTCTATGAGCATATGTACATAAGCTGTTGAGCTATTGGGATCCACTGATAACTCTATTCTAGACCTGTTAATGTTTAGTAATTGTTTGGATTTACATACATAATGTAATTTCCTTGACCCAAACCTGTGGAAATACCATTTGAAAAGAAGATACTTGTTTTGCCAACCTGGTCTCTACTTTTTTCTCCCAGCCTACACACAAGCACTCATATATCAAGGAGACTATACCCCTTTGTTATTTGTGTTACAGGCTTTTCTCACTCAACATTATTTGTTCAAGTTCTGCTGACTTCCCTGCGAATACCAATATTTTCTCATTTCAAATCGCTATGTTGAATTCTATTGTGTATAGCACCACATTTTTGGATCCCTTCACCTGTAGTGGGGAATCTGGGTTCTTTTCATATTTTGGCTATTGTGAATGGTGCAGCGATGAATATGTGTTTATAGATATCTTTATAATATCATGAGACCTGTTGATCAAGATTGATGCCTAGTAGAATTATGGCTTGGTCATAGGTTCTGTATATGCTGAGCTTTTTCAGGAACCTCCATACAATTCTCCTAACTGGATGAAATAATTTGCACCTCAACTAACAGTGGAGGAGGCTTCTGTTTTGCCAGCATCCACTCCAGAATTATTATTGCCTGAGTTGAATATAGGATCTTCTCATGACAGTGAGGTGGTATCTCAGGGATGTTTTATTTGCATTTCCTTTACTGCAGGGGATGTTGAAAATTTCCTCATATGTTTAGTTTGCCATTTTTGTCTCTTCTTCTGTGAAGTCGCTCTTTATATCATTTGTCCATTTAATATTTAGTGTACTGGGGTTTTAGAGGGTTAGTTTTTGAATTCTCTGTAGATGATGGAAATTAGGGCTTTGTCTGTTGCTGAGCTGGTGATGATCCTCTCCCATAGGGTTGGATGTCTTTGTAGTTTGGTGGCTATAGCTTTAGTTTCGCAGAAACTTTTTTTTTTCTAGTAGTCCCATTTGTGTAGTCTCTCCCCTATCTGTTGTAAGCTTGGGACTATATTCAGGAAATCCTACCTCTGCCTGTAAGTTCTAGTGTCTCTCCTACACTGTTCTTTACTACTTTCAAGGATTCTGGTGTAATGTTGAGATCCTGAATCCATTTTTAGTTTTTCTTGGTGCATGATGATAAGCTAGGGTCAACTTTGAATTTTCTACTTGTGCCTGCACAATTTTCCCAGCACCAGTAGTTGAAGATGCTATGTTTTCTCTTGTATATATCAGTTCATTGGCGAATATCAGTTGACTGTAAGAATGCAGCTTTATTTCAGGGTCTGCTCTTCAATTTCATTAGCTGTCACATGTTTTTTTTTTGTACCAATACCAGGTTGTTTTTGTTATAATGGTTCTATAATAGAACTTGAAGTCTTGTATTATGAATTCTGCTGCGTTGCTTCTTCGGGGTAGAATTTCTTCGTCTATTCTAGGTCTTATGCTGTTCCATATGAATTTGTGGGTTATTTTCTGAATTTCTGGGATGTCTTGGATATTAGATGTGGTCATCTGGAAATAGGGATTGTGGGATTTCTTTTTTGCCAATGTGGATAATTTGATGTCCTCCTCTTGCCTTACTGCTATGGCTGGGGATTCCAGCACTATGTTGAGTAAAAGCAGGGTGGGTGGGCATTATTGTCTTGTTCCTGAGTTCAGGGGAAATGGTCTTAGTTTCTCCCCATTTAATATCATAATAGCAGTTGGTCTGTTGTATATGGCTTTCATTGTTTTAAAGACTATTCTCTCTATTCCTGCTCATTCCAGAGCTTTTAACATGTATGGTTGTTCTATTTTGTCATAGGCTATTTGGACATCAGCTGAGATGATAATGTGGTTCTTTGTGTCACCTGTGTTGAATTGTTGAATTATGTTTATTGATTTACAGATGTTGAACCGTCATTGTGTAGGTCCACTGAAGCATAAGTGATCATGATGTATAATGTTCTTGATCAGTCTCTGGAGCCTGTCATCTAATACTTTGTTAAGGGGCTTTGCATCTATATTCTTTAGTAATAATGGTCTATAATTTTCTTTTGTTGTTTGGACTTTGCCTGGTGTGGGGATGAGTCTAATATTAGTTTCATCGAATGAGTTTGGAATTTCCTCCTTAGTTTCTATTTTCAGGAACAGTTGGAGGAGTATTGCTATTAGATCCTCATTGAAGGTTTTGTAGAATTCACTGGGGAAACCTTCCAGGCATCGACTTTTCTTTGGAGACTCTTGATTAGCTCCTGTATCTTGCTGTAAGTTTTTGGTTTATTTCGTTGATTTATTTCTTCTTGATTCAGTTTGGGCAGTTTATACTTCTCTAAGAATTGATCCTTTTCTGTAGAAGATTCATACTTTAGCGAGTAAACGTTCTGTTAATAGTGTCTTATGTGTGTTTGAATGTCTTCTTTATTTTTTGTAACTTTTCTGTCGTAGTCTCTCATTTAACCAATATGAGTCTCTTCTTTTGTACGTCTTACAATGGGTCTTTCAATTTTATTCGGTTTCTGAAAGAACCAACTTTTAGTTTTATTTATTTGTTGAATGGACTTTCAAATCTCAATCAGATTTATCTCTTCTTTAAACTTTTTTATCTCTCTCCTCCAAGTTGTTTTAGATTCATCTTTTCCTGTTTTCCTATTTTCTTATTTCTCTCAAGGTTTTACTTTTTACACCTTTTAGCTGCACCATGAGCCTATTTACCAGTTCTTATTCCATTCTTTAATGTGTGCTGTCCAGGCAAACATCTTGAACATCAGCATTGCATTTGCTGTCTCTCATATTTCTTTTTGTTGTATTTTCATTGTCATTGTGGCTTATGAATTCGTTAATTTTGTCCTTAATTTGCTCTCTGTCTCAAATTTTAGATGTATGTTTTGGGTTTAGCCTGCAACTATTTGTGTAGTTTCTGTGGTATCCTTTCTTATTGATGGTTAGGTTTATTCCATTGTGATCAAATAGAATACATGGGATAATGTCAATTCTGTACTATTTGCTGAAGTTCTTTGTGTGTACTATGACATGATTTACTTTTGAGTATGTTCCATGAGCTGCTGAGAAGAATATGTACGGGACCTCTGTGGGGTGAAAAAGTCTACAGCTCTTTCAGATCCATGTAGGATATGGTGTTACTTAGTCTTTGGCTCTCTTTATAATCCCCACAAATTGTCTCAGATAAAGGCTAGATATTTAAGAAAATTAATAAAATTGACAGATCATTTTCAAGAAAAATTAAAGAATGGGAGAAGAGTCCCTCAGGGACTCTCCAGTCATAATTGCCTGAATAATCCAGAGTATCCAAATAATAAATAACAACTATTTCCAGAAACTAAACTAACTAAAGAATGAACACTTGAGGGAAATGGATGAAGTTTTACATAAACATAAACTGCTCAAACTGAGGCAAGAAGATATAAAAAAAACTTAAATAAAGCCATGAAATAAAATGAGATACAAAAAGGAATGGAATATCTTCCAATTTAATAAAGCCAAGATGGATTCTCCATCCAATTCTACAAAACTTTCTAAGAGGGGAAACCATCGATTCTCCTCAAGCTCTTTTGCGAAATTTATGTAGAGAGAGAAATCATAACCCTTCTCCATGAAGCTAATATCATGGTAAAACCAGACAAGTACAATACAAAAATGATATTAGAAGGCAATCTTAAATTTGACCAAAGATGCACAACTCCTAAACAAAATATTAGCTAGCAGAATCCAAAAACAGAATACAAAATCCTATGTGGTTTCAGTACAAACTGTGCTGTCATGCCATGTCCCTGAGGGCAGGGGCATACTCTCCAGGGCCAGGATTGTCTTTCTCATCCTTCAATGTTCATGGATAAGGAGAACCAATATTGTAAACTTTCAATATTGCTAAAGATGTTATAGAAATTCACTGAAAACTCATGAAAATCTAACTATATTCTTTAAGGAAATAGGAAAAGCAATACAAAAATTCTTTTGAAATAGGAAGATCTAGAACAGCAAAAGTAATTGAAGGCAAAAGAAGCAGCAACAGAGGTATCAAAATGCCTGCTTTCAAGCTCTATTACAAGAGCATTATTTAAAAAAATACAAACTTCTAATGCCAAAAACGAGATGCATGATGAATACAATATGGCAGAACACCTTCAAAGAAACCAGAGACATGCAGTCAGCTGATATTTGGCAAAGGTATGAGAGACATACAATGGAAAAAAGTAGCATCTTCAATTATTGGAGATGGGGAAAAAGGATCAGCACAGGAATAAAAAATCAAAGCTGACCCTAGCATAATACCAGCACCGATGTCAACTCAAAATGGATTAAGATATCAACATCAAATGTGAATCCTAGTAACTATAATAGAACAGAGTAGCTAAGATATCAGGTCTTCTACGCCTAGGGAGGAACTTCCTGAACAGAGTCTGAGGCACACAACAGATTGGTGAAAGATTGGAAAATGGGACTACATTAAAATAAAAATGTTCTGCACAGCTAAGGTCATGGTCGCGAAACCAGACAGACAGCCAAACAGCAATGCAACAGACAAATATTATAATAGGTTAATGTTTCTCACATGCAGGGGCTACAAGAAACTAATCCCTCCTAAATCCAACAAATCAATCATGAAGTTCACCATGGATCTGAAAACAGACTTCACAGAAGACGAAATAAAAATGGTAATGAAACACAGAAACATAACAACCATCATTGGAATTAAATTATATGTAAATAAAAACAACACTGAAATAACATCTTGCCCAAGTCAGAATGACATGTATTCTGAACTCAAGCAACAACAAGTGCAGGAGGTGATTCCCTGAAATAAGAAATGTACTGAAATTTTGTTGGGAATGTAAACTACTGCAACCACTCTTGAAAAGAGAGTGGAGTATCTTGAATAGAACACCCAAGGTAAAGCACATGTCCCATTCTGAGCAACAAGACCCAGGATAGGACGAGAAAACCTGCACACCCATGTTTATGTTGCACACTTCAAAAAAGCCAAGAAATGGAAACAATTCCAATGTCCCACTATAGATGATTGGATCCAAGGAAATGGTATCTCTATACAAGAGAATCCTACACAACGATTAGAAAACATTTGTAAAACAGTTTTCATTGGGACACAAGCCTGGAACATAGAATGGAGCATTGGCTGGCTGATATGTGTGTGTTAGAAATAAGTAACACAGACATGATGAAGAAAGCAGGACTCAGGTACCAATTCACGGGGAGACAAGGGACATGCTTGAGAGAAAGGTATCCAAAAGTGACACACAAACACTAATGTTTATGTACATAAATTCAGGTGGATAACTATATACTAGCCAATCTGCAAGGAATTGTTTAACAGTTA
>NW_025959557.1:0-30503 GCF_023159225.1 Perognathus longimembris pacificus
GGAACAGAGAAAAAAGCTCATTTAGGACCTGCACTTACGAAGGGGGTAGGCAGCTGTATATCAGGAGTAAACCTTCCCTGAATAAAAACAGCTGGAGCTTGTTAAAGTAATTACACAGGGGAAAGGATAATGTACTGGGAACTCCTCAGAAGAATCTGATTTGTGGTGAGGGGAGGAGAGATAAAAGCTCATTTAGGAACGACATGAACATGCTGCGTTGGTAGCTGTTTATCAGTAAATATCTCCACTGAGATTAAGAAAAGCAGTAGCTTAATAAATTAAGTACTTCCTGGTATGGTTACTGTACTGGTAACTCCCCAAAAGAATCTGGCTAGTGGTGAGGGAACAGAGAAAAAAGCTCATTTAGGACCTGCACTTACGAAGGGCGTAGGCAGCTGTATATCAGGAGTAAACCTTCTGAGAATTTAAAACATCTGGAGCCTGTTAAGGTAATTACACAGGGGAAAGGATAATGTACTGGGAACTCCTCAGAAGAATCTGTATGTGGTGAGGGGAGAGAGATTAAAGCTCATTTAGGAACGACATGAACATACTGCGTAGGTACCTGTTTATCAGTAAATATGTCCACTGAGATTAAGAAAAGCAGTAGCTTAATAAATTAAGTACTTCCTGGTATGGTTACTGTACTGGTATCTCCCCAAATGAACCTGGATTGTGGTGAAGGAACAGAGAAAAAAGCTCATTTAGGACCTGTACTTACGAAGGGGGTAGGCAGCTGTATATCAGGGAGTAAACCTTCTGAGAATAAAAACAGCTGGAGCTAGTTAAGGTAATTACACAGGGGAAAGGATAATGAACTGGGAACTCCTCAGAAGAATCTGATTTGTGGTGAGGGGAGAGAGATAAAAGCTCATTTAGGAAAGACATGAACATGCTGCGTAGGTAGCTGATTATCAGTAAATATCACCACTGAGATTAAGAAAAGCAGTAGCTTAACAAATTAAGTACTTCCTGGTATGGTTCCTGTACTGGTAACTCCCCAAAAGAATCTGGATTGTGGTGAGGGATCAGAGAAAAAAGCTCATTTAGGACCTGCACTTACGAAGGGGGTAGGCAGTTGTATATCAGGGAGTAAACCTTCTGAGAATAAAAACAGCTGGAGCTTGTTAAAGTAATTACACAGGGGAAAGCATAATGTACTGGGAACTCCTCAAAAGAATCTGATTTGTGGTGAGGGGGAGAGAGATAAAAGCTCATTTAGGAACGACATGAACATGCTGCGTAGGTAGCTGTTTATCAGTAAATATCTCCACTGAGATTAAGAAAAGCAGTAGCTTAATAAATTAAGTACTTCCTGGTATGGTTACTGTACTGGTAACTCCCCAAAAGAATCTGGATTGTGGTGAGGGAACAGAGAAAAAAGCTCATTTAGGACCTGCACTTACGAAGGGGGTAGGCAGCTGTATGTCAGGGAGTAAACCTTCCCTGAATAAAAACAGCTGGAGCTTGTTAAGGTAATTACACAGGGGAAAGGATAATGTACTGGGAACTCCTCAGAAGAATCTGATTTGTGGTGAGGGGAGAGAGATAAAAGCTCATTTAGGAACGACATGAACATGCGGCGTAGGTAGCTGTTTATCAGTAAATATCTCCACTGAGATTAAAAAAAGCAGTAGCTTAATAAATTAAGTACTTCCTGGTATGGTTACTGTACTGGTGCCTCCCCAAAAGAATCTGGATTGTGGTGAGGGAACAGAGAAAAAAGCTCATTTAGGACCTGCACTTACGAAGGGGGTAGGCAGCTGTATATCAGGGAGTAAACCTTCCCTGAATAAAGACAGCTGGAGCTTGTTAAGGTAATTACACAGGGGAAAGGATAATGTACTGGGAACTCCTCAGAAGAATCTGATTTGTGGTGAGGGGAGAGAGATAAAAGCTCATTTAGGAACGACATGAACATGCTGCGTACGTAGCTGTTTATCAGTAAATATCTCCACTGAGATTAAAAAAAGCAGTAGCTTAATAAATTAAGTACTTCCTGGTATGGTTATGTACTGGTAACTCCGCAAAAGAATCTGGACTGTGGTGAGGGAACAGAGAAAAAAGCTCATTTAGGACCTGCACTTACGAAGGGTTAGGCAGCTGTATATCAGGGAGTGAACCTTCTGAGAATAAAAACAGCTGGAGCTTGTTAAGGTAATTACACAGGGGAAAGGATAATGTACTGGGAACTCCTCAGAAGAATCTGATTTGTGGTGAGGAGAGAGAGATAAAAGCTCATTTAGGAACGACAGGAACATGCTGCGTAGGTAGCTGTTTATCAGTAAATATCTCCACTGAGATTAAGAAAAGCAGTAGCTTAATAAATTAAGTACTTCCTGGTATGGTTACTGTACTGGTAACTCCCCAAAAGAATCTGGATTGTGGTGAGGGAACAGAGAAAAAAGCTCATCTAGGACCTGCACTTACGAAGGGGGTAGGCAGCTGTATATCAGGGAGTAAACCTTCTGAGAATAAAAACAGCTGGAGCTTGTTAAGGTAATTACACAGGGGAAAGGATAATGTACTGGGAACTCCTCAGAAGAATCTGGTTTGTGGTGAGGGGAGGGAGATAAAAGCTCATTTAGGAACGAAATGAACATGCTGCGTAGGTCGCTGTTTATCAGTAAATATCTCCACTGAGATTAAGAAAAGCAGTAGCTTAATAAATTAAGTACTTCCTGGTATGGTTACTGTACTGGTAACTCCCCAAAAGAATCTGGATTGTGGTGAGGGAACAGAGAAAAAAGCTCATTTAGGACCTGCACTTACGAAGGGGGTAGGCAGCTGTATGTCAGGGAGTAAACCTTCCCTGAATAAAAACAGCTGGAGCTTGTTAAGGTAATTACACAGGGGAAAGGATAATGTACTGGGAACTCCTCAGAAGAATCTGATTTGTGGTGAGGGGAGAGAGATAAACGCTCATTTAGTAACGACATGAACATGCTGCGTAGGTAGCTGTTTATCAGTAAATATCTCCACTGAGATTAAAAAAAGCAGTAGCTTAATAAATTAAGTACTTCCTGGTATGGTTACTGTACTGGTACCTCCCCAAAAGAATCTGGATTGTGGTGAGGGAACAGAGAAAAAAGCTCATTTAGGACCTGCACTTACGAAGGAGGTAGGCAGCTGTATATCAGGGAGTAAACCTTCTGAGAATAAAAACAGCTGGAGCTTGTTAAGGTAATTACACAGGGGAAAGGATAATGTACTGGGAACTCCTCAGAAGAATCTGATTTGTAGTGAGGGGAGAGACATAAAAGCTCTTTTAGGAACGACATGAACATGCTGCGTACGTAGCTGTTTATCAGTAAATATCTCCACTGAGATTAAGAAAAGCAGTAGCTTAAGAAATTAAGTACTTCCTGGTATGGTTACTGTACTGATAACTCCCCAAAAGAATCTGGCTTGTGGTGAGGGAACAGAGAAAAAAGCTCATTTATGACCTGCACTTACGAAGGGGGTAGGCAGCTGTATATCATGGAGTAAACCTTCTGTGAATGAAAACAGCTGGAGCTTGTTAAGGTAATTACACAGGGGAAAAGATAATGTACTGGGAACTCCTCAGAAGAATCTGATTTGTGGTGAGGGGAGAGAGATAAAAGCTCATTTAGGAACGACATGATCATGCTGCGTAGGTAGCTGTTTATCAGTAAATATCTCCACTGAGATTAAGAAAAGCAGTAGCTTAATAAATTAAGTACTTCCTGGTATGGTTACTGTACTGGTAACTCCCCAAAAGAATCTGGATTGTGGTGAGGGAACAGAGAAAAAAGCTCATTAAGACCTGCACTTACGAAGGGGGTAGGCAGCTGTATGTCAGGGAGTAAACCTTCCCTGAATAAAAACAGCTGGAGCATGTTAAGGTAATTACACAGGGGAAAGGATAATGTACTGGGAACTCCTCAGAAGAATCTGATTTGTGGTGAGGGGAGAGAGAAAAAAGCTCATTTAGGAACGACATGAACATGCTGCGTAGGTAGCTGTTTATCAGTAAATATCTCCACTGAGATTAAAAAAAGCAGTAGCTTAATAAATTAAGTACTTCCTGGTATGGTTACTGTACTGGTACCTCCCCAAAAGAACCTGGATTGTGGTGAGGGAACAGAGAAAAAAGCTCATTTAGGACCTGCACTTACGAAGGGGGTAGGCAACTGTATAGCAGGGAGTAAACCATCTGAGAATAAAAACAGCTGGAGCTTGTTAAGGTAATTACACAGGGGAAAGGATAATGTACCGGCAACTCCTCAGAAGAATCTGATTTGTGGTGAGGGGAGAGAGATAAAAGCTCATTTAGGAACGACATAAACATGCTGCGTTGGTAGCTGTTTATCAGTAAATATCTCCACTGAGATTAAGAAAAGCAGTAGCTTAATAAATTAAGTACTTCTTGGTATGGTTACTGTACTGGTAACTCCCCAAAAGAATCTGGATTGTGGTGAGGGAACACAGAAAAAAGCTCATTTAGGACCTGCACTTACGAAGGGGGTAGGCAGCTGTATATCAGGGAGTAAACCTTCTGAGAATTAAAACAGCTGGAGCCTGTTAAGGTAATTACACAGGGGAAAGGATAATGTACTGGGAACTCCTCAGAAGAATCTGATTTGTGGTGAGGGGAGAGAGATTAAAGCTCATTAAGAACGACATGAACATGCTGCGTAGGTAGCTGTTTATCAGTAAATATGTCCACTGAGATTAAGAAAAGCAGTAGCTTAATAAATTAAGTACTTCCTGGTATGGTTACTGTACTGGTACCTCCCCAAAAGAACCTGGATTGTGGTGAAGGAACAGAGAAAAAAGCTCATTTAGGACCTGCACTTACGAAGGGGGTAGGCAGCTGTATATCAGGGAGTAAACCTTCTGAGAATAAAAACAGCTGGAGATAGTTAAGGTAATTACACAGGGGAAAGGATAATGTACTGGGAACTCCTCAGAAGAATCTGATTTCTGGTGAGGGGAGAGAGATAAAAGCTCATTTAGGAAAGACATGAACATGCTGCGTACGTAGCTGTTTATCAGTAAATATCTCCACTGAGATTAAAAAAAGCAGTAGCTTAATAAATTAAGTACTTCCTGGTATGGTTACTGTACTGATAACTCCCCAAAAGAATCTGGCTTGTGGTGAGGGAACAGAGAAAAAAGCTCATTTAGGACCTGCACTTACGAAGGGGGTAGGCAGCTGTATATCAGGGAGTAAACCTTCTGAGAATGAAAACATCTGGAGCTTGTTAAGGTAATTACACAGGGGAAAAGATAATGTACTGGGAACTCCTCAGAAGAATCTGATTTGTGGTGAGGGGAGAGAGATAAAAGCTCATTTAGGAACGACAGGAACATGCTGCGTAGGTAGCTGTTTATCAGTAAATATCTCCACTGAGATTAAGAAAAGCAGTAGCTTAATAAATTAAGTACTTCCTGGTATGGTTACTGTACTGGTAACTCCCCAAAAGAATCTGGATTGTGGTGAGGGAACAGAGAAAAAAGCTCATTTAGGACCTGCACTTACGAAGGGGGTAGGCAGCTGTATATCAGGGAGTAAACCTTCTGAGAATAAAAACAGCTGGAGCTTGTTAAGGTAATTACACAGGGGAAAGGATAATGTACTGGGAACTCCTCAGAAGAATCTGGTTTGTGGTGAGGGGAGAGAGATAAAAGCTCATTTAGGAACGACATGAACATGCTGCGTACGTAGCTGTTTATCAGTAAATATCTCCACTGAGATTAAGAAAAGCAGTAGCTTAATAAATTAAGTACTTCCTGGTATGGTTACTGTACTGGTAACTCCCCAAAAGAATCTGGATTGTGGTGAGGGAACACAGAAAAAAGCTCATTTAGGACCTGCACTTACGAAGGGGGTAGGCAGCTGTATGTCAGGGAGTAAACCTTCCCTGAATAAAAACAGCTGGAGCTTGTTAAGGTAATTACACAGGGGAAAGGATAATGTACTGGGAACTCCTCAGAAGAATCTGATTTGTGGTGAGGGGAGAGAGATAAACGCACATTTAGGAACGACATGAACATGCTGCGTAGGTAGCTGTTTATCAGTAAATATCTCCACTGAGATTAAAAAAAGCAGTAGCTTAATAAATTAAGTACTTCCTGGTATGGTTACTGTACTGGTACCTCCCCAAAAGAATCTGGATTGTGGTGAGGGAACAGAGAAAAAAGCTCATTTAGGACCTGCACTTACGAAGGAGGTAGGCAGCTGTATATCAGGGAGTAAACCTTCTGAGAATAAAAACAGCTGGAGCTTGTTAAGGTAATTACACAGGGGAAAGGATAATGTACTGGGAACTCCTCAGAAGAATCTGATTTGTAGTGAGGGGAGAGACATAAAAGCTCATTTAGGAACGACATGAACATGCTGCGTACGTAGCTGTTTATCAGTAAATATCTCCACTGAGATTAAGAAAAGCAGTAGCTTAAGAAATTAAGTACTTCCTGGTATGGTTACTGTACTGATAACTCCCCAAAAGAATCTGGCTTGTGGTGAGGGAACAGAGAAAAAAGCTCATTTAGGACCTGCACTTACGAAGGGGGTAGGCAGCTGTATATCAGGGAGTAAACCTTCTGAGAATGAAAACAGCTGGAGCTTGTTAAGGTAATTACACAGGGGAAAAGATAATGTACTGGGAACTCCTCAGAAGAATCTGATTTGTGGTGAGGGGAGAGAGATAAAAGCTCATTTAGGAACGACATGAACATGCTGCGTAGGTAGCTGTTTATCAGTAAATATCTCCACTGAGATTAAGAAAAGCAGTAGCTTAATAAATTAAGTACTTCCTGGTATGGTTACTGTACTGGTAACTCCCCAAAAGAATCTGGCTAGTGGTGAGGGAACAGAGAAAAAAGCTCATTTAGGACCTGCACTTACGAAGGGCGTAGGCAGCTGTATATCAGGGAGTAAACCTTCTGAGAATTAAAACATCTGGAGCCTGTTAAGGTAATTACACAGGGGAAAGGATAATGTACTGGGAACTCCTCAGAAGAATCTGTATGTGGTGAGGGGAGAGAGATTAAAGCTCATTTAGGAACGACATGAACATACTGCGGAGGTACCTGTTTATCAGTAAATATGTCCACTGAGATTAAGAAAAGCAGTAGCTTAATAAATTAAGTACTTCCTGGTATGGTTACTGTACTGGTATCTCCCCAAATGAACCTGGATTGTGGTGAAGGAACAGAGAAAAAAGCTCATTTAGGACCTGTACTTACGAAGGGGGTAGGCAGCTGTATATCAGGGAGTAAACCTTCTGAGAATAAAAACAGCTAGAGCTAGTTAAGGTAATTACACAGGGGAAAGGATAATGAACTGGGAACTCCTCAGAAGAATCTGATTTGTGGTGAGGGGAGAGAGATAAAAGCTCATTTAGGAAAGACATGAACATGCTGCGTAGGTAGCTGATTATCAGTAAATATCACCACTGAGATTAAGAAAAGCAGTAGCTTAACAAATTAAGTACTTCCTGGTATGGTTCCTGTACTGGTAACTCCCCAAAAGAATCTGGATTGTGGTGAGGGATCAGAGAAAAAAGCTCATTTAGGACCTGCACTTACGAAGGGGTTAGGCAGTTGTATATCAGGGAGTAAACCTTCTGAGAATAAAAACAGCTGGAGCTTGTTAAAGTAATTACACAGGGGAAAGCATAATGTACTGGGAACTCCTCAAAAGAATCTGATTTGTGGTGAGGGGAGAGAGATAAAAGCTCATTTAGGAACGACATGAACATGCTGCGTAGGTAGCTGTTTATCAGTAAATATCTCCACTGAGATTAAGAAAAGCAGTAGCTTAATAAATTAAGTACTTCCTGGTATGGTTACTGTACTGGTAACTCCCCAAAAGAATCTGGATTGTGGTGAGGGAACAGAGAAAAAAGCTCATTTAGGACCTGCACTTACGAAGGGGGTAGGCAGCTGTATGTCAGGGAGTAAACCTTCCCTGAATAAAAACAGCTGGAGCTTGTTAAGGTAATTACACAGGGGAAAGGATAATGTACTGGGAACTCCTCAGAAGAATCTGATTTGTGGTGAGGGGAGAGAGATAAAAGCTCATTTAGGAACGACATGAACATGCGGCGTAGGTAGCTGTTTATCAGTAAATATCTCCACTGAGATTAAAAAAAGCAGTAGCTTAATAAATTAAGAACTTCCTGGTATGGTTACTGTACTGGTGCCTCCCCAAAAGAATCTGGATTGTGGTGAGGGAACAGAGAAAAAAGCTCATTTAGGACCTGCACTTACGAAGGGGGTAGGCAGCTGTATATCAGGGAGTAAACCTTCCCTGAATAAAGACAGCTGGAGCTTGTTAAGGTAATTACACAGGGGAAAGGATAATGTACTGGGAACTCCTCAGAAGAATCTGATTTGTGGTGAGGGGAGAGAGATAAAAGCTCATTTAGGAACGACATGAACATGCTGCGTACGTAGCTGTTTATCAGTAAATATCTCCACTGAGATTAAAAAAAGCAGTAGCTTAATAAATTAAGTACTTCCTGGTATGGTTATGTACTGGTAACTCCCCAAAAGAATCTGGATTGTGGTGAGGGAACAGAGAAAAAAGCTCATTTAGGACCTGCACTTACGAAGGGTTAGGCAGCTGTATATCAGGGAGTGAACCTTCTGAGAATAAAAACAGCTGGAGCTTGTTAAGGTAATTACACAGGGGAAAGGATAATGTACTGGGAACTCCTCAGAAGAATCTGATTTGTGGTGAGGAGAGAGAGATAAAAGCTCATTTAGGAACGACAGGAACATGCTGCGTAGGTAGCTGTTTATCAGTAAATATCTCCACTGAGATTAAGAAAAGCAGTAGCTTAATAAATTAAGTACTTCCTGGTATGGTTACTGTACTGGTAACTCCCCAAAAGAATCTGGATTGTGGTGAGGGAACAGAGAAAAAAGCTCATCTAGGACCTGCACTTACGAAGGGGGTAGGCAGCTGTATATCAGGGAGTAAACCTTCTGAGAATAAAAACAGCTGGAGCTTGTTAAGGTAATTACACAGGGGAAAGGATAATGTACTGGGAACTCCTCAGAAGAATCTGGTTTGTGGTGAGGGGAGGGAGATAAAAGCTCATTTAGGAACGAAATGAACATGCTGCGTAGGTCGCTGTTTATCAGTAAATATCTCCACTGAGATTAAGAAAAGCAGTAGCTTAATAAATTAAGTACTTCCTGGTATGGTTACTGTACTGGTAACTCCCCAAAAGAATCTGGATTGTGGTGAGGGAACAGAGAAAAAAGCTCATTTAGGACCTGCACTTACGAAGGGGGTAGGCAGCTGTATGTCAGGGAGTAAACCTTCCCTGAATAAAAACAGCTGGAGCTTGTTAAGGTAATTACACAGGGGAAAGGATAATGTACTGGGAACTCCTCAGAAGAATCTGATTTGTGGTGAGGGGAGAGAGATAAACGCTCATTTAGGAACGACATGAACATGCTGCGTAGGTAGCTGTTTATCAGTAAATATCTCCACTGAGATTAAAAAAAGCAGTAGCTTAATAAATTAAGTACTTCCTGGTATGGTTACTGTACTGGTACCTCCCCAAAAGAATCTGGATTGTGGTGAGGGAACAGAGAAAAAAGCTCATTTAGGACCTGCACTTACGAAGGAGGTAGGCAGCTGTATATCAGGGAGTAAACCCTCTGAGAATAAAAACAGCTGGAGCTTGTTAAGGTAATTACACAGGGGAAAGGATAATGTACTGGGAACTCCTCAGAAGAATCTGATTTGTAGTGCGGGGAGAGACATAAAAGCTCTTTTAGGAACGACATGAACATGCTGCGTACGTAGCTGTTTATCAGTAAATATCTCCACTGAGATTAAGAAAAGCAGTAGCTTAAGAAATTAAGTACTTCCTGGTATGGTTACTGTACTGATAACTCCCCAAAAGAATCTGGCTTGTGGTGAGGGAACAGAGAAAAAAGCTCATTTATGACCTGCACTTACGAAGGGGGTAGGCAGCTGTATATCATGGAGTAAACCTTCTGAGAATGAAAACAGCTGGAGCTTGTTAAGGTAATTACACAGGGGAAAAGATAATGTACTGGGAACTCCTCAGAAGAATCTGATTTGTGGTGAGGGGAGAGAGATAAAAGCTCATTTAGGAACGACATGATCATGCTGCGTAGGTAGCTGTTTATCAGTAAATATCTCCACTGAGATTAAGAAAAGCAGTAGCTTAATAAATTAAGTACTTCCTGGTATGGTTACTGTACTGGTAACTCCCCAAAAGAATCTGGATTGTGGTGAGGGAACAGAGAAAAAAGCTCATTAAGACCTGCACTTACGAAGGGGGTAGGCAGCTGTATGTCAGGGAGTAAACCTTCCCTGAATAAAAACAGCTGGAGCATGTTAAGGTAATTACACAGGGGAAAGGATAATGTACTGGGAACTCCTCAGAAGAATCTGATTTGTGGTGAGGGGAGAGAGAAAAAAGCTCATTTAGGAACGACATGAACATGCTGCGTAGGTAGCTGTTTATCAGTAAATATCTCCACTGAGATTAAAAAAAGCAGTAGCTTAATAAATTAAGTACTTCCTGGTATGGTTACTGTACTGGTACCTCCCCAAAAGAACCTGGATTGTGGTGAGGGAACAGAGAAAAAAGCTCATTTAGGACCTGCACTTACGAAGGGGGTAGGCAACTGTATAGCAGGGAGTAAACCATCTGAGAATAAAAACAGCTGGAGCTTGTTAAGGTAATTACACAGGGGAAAGGATAATGTACCGGCAACTCCTCAGAAGAATCTGATTTGTGGTGAGGGGAGAGAGATAAAAGCTCATTTAGGAACGACATAAACATGCTGCGTTGGTAGCTGTTTATCAGTAAATATCTCCACTGAGATTAAGAAAAGCAGTAGCTTAATAAATTAAGTACTTCTTGGTATGGTTACTGTACTGGTAACTCCCCAAAAGAATCTGGATTGTGGTGAGGGAACACAGAAAAAAGCTCATTTAGGACCTGCACTTACGAAGGGGGTAGGCAGCTGTATATCAGGGAGTAAACCTTCTGAGAATTAAAACAGCTGGAGCCTGTTAAGGTAATTACACAGGGGAAAGGATAATGTACTGGGAACTCCTCAGAAGAATCTGATTTGTGGTGAGGGGAGAGAGATTAAAGCTCATTTAGGAACGACATGAACATGCTGCGTAGGTAGCTGTTTATCAGTAAATATGTCCACTGAGATTAAGAAAAGCAGTAGCTTAATAAATTAAGTACTTCCTGGTATGGTTACTGTACTGGTACCTCCCCAAAAGAACCTGGATTGTGGTGAAGGAACAGAGAAAAAAGCTCATTTAGGACCTGCACTTACGAAGGGGGTAGGCAGCTGTATATCAGGGAGTAAACCTTCTGAGAATAAAAACAGCTGGAGCTAGTTAAGGTAATTACACAGGGGAAAGGATATTGTACTGGGAACTCCTCAGAAGAATCTGATTTCTGGTGAGGGGAGAGAGATAAAAGCTCATTTAGGAAAGACATGAACATGCTGCGTACGTAGCTGTTTATCAGTAAATATCTCCACTGAGATTAAAAAAAGCAGTAGCTTAATAAATTAAGTACTTCCTGGTATGGTTACTGTACTGATAACTCCCCAAAAGAATCTGGCTTGTGGTGAGGGAACAGAGAAAAAAGCTCATTTAGGACCTGCACTTACGAAGGGGGTAGGCAGCTGTATATCAGGGAGTAAACCTTCTGAGAATGAAAACATCTGGAGCTTGTTAAGGTAATTACACAGGGGAAAAGATAATGTACTGGGAACTCCTCAGAAGAATCTGATTTGTGGTGAGGGGAGAGAGATAAAAGCTCATTTAGGAACGACAGGAACATGCTGCGTAGGTAGCTGTTTATCAGTAAATATCTCCACTGAGATTAAGAAAAGCAGTAGCTTAATAAATTAAGTACTTCCTGGTTTGGTGACTGTACTGGTAACTCCCCAAAAGAATCTGGATTGTGGTGAGGGAACAGAGAAAAAAGCTCATTTAGGACCTGCACTTACGAAGGGGGTAGGCAGCTGTATATCAGGGAGTAAACCTTCTGAGAATAAAAACAGCTGGAGCTTGTTAAGGTAATTACACAGGGGAAAGGATAATGTACTGGGAACTCCTCAGAAGAATCTGGTTTGTGGTGAGGGGAGAGAGATAAAAGCTCATTTAGGAACGACATGAACATGCTGCGTACGTAGCTGTTTATCAGTAAATATCTCCACTGAGATTAAGAAAAGCAGTAGCTTAATAAATTAAGTACTTCCTGGTATGGTTACTGTACTGGTAACTCCCCAAAAGAATCTGGATTGTGGTGAGGGAACAGAGAAAAAAGCTCATTTAGGACCTGCACTTACGAAGGGGGTAGGCAGCTGTATGTCAGGGAGTAAACCTTCCCTGAATAAAAACAGCTGGAGCTTGTTAAGGTAATTACACAGGGGAAAGGATAATGTACTGGGAACTCCTCAGAAGAATCTGATTTGTGGTGAGGGGAGAGAGATAAACGCACATTTAGGAACGACATGAACATGCTGCGTAGGTAGCTGTTTATCAGTAAATATCTCCACTGAGATTAAAAAAAGCAGTAGCTTAATAAATTAAGTACTTCCTGGTATGGTTACTGTACTGGTACCTCCCCAAAAGAATCTGGATTGTGGTGAGGGAACAGAGAAAAAAGCTCATTTAGGACCTGCACTTACGAAGGAGGTAGGCAGCTGTATATCAGGGAGTAAACCTTCTGAGAATAAAAACAGCTGGAGCTTGTTAAGGTAATTACACAGGGGAAAGGATAATGTACTGGGAACTCCTCAGAAGAATCTGATTTGTAGTGAGGGGAGAGACATAAAAGCTCATTTAGGAACGACATGAACATGCTGCGTACGTAGCTGTTTATCAGTAAATATCTCCACTGAGATTAAGAAAAGCAGTAGCTTAAGAAATTAAGTACTTCCTGGTATGGTAACTGTACTGATAACTCCCCAAAAGAATCTGGCTTGTGGTGAGGGAACAGAGAAAAAAGCTCATTTAGGACCTGCACTTACGAAGGGGGTAGGCAGCTGTATATCAGGGAGTAAACCTTCTGAGAATGAAAACAGCTGGAGCTTGTTAAGGTAATTACACAGGGGAAAAGATAATGTACTGGGAACTCCTCAGAAGAATCTGATTTGTGGTGAGGGGAGAGAGATAAAAGCTCATTTAGGAACGACATGAACATGCTGCGTAGGTAGCTGTTTATCAGTAAATATCTCCACTGAGATTAAGAAAAGCAGTAGCTTAATAAATTAAGTACTTCCTGGTATGGTTACTGTATTGGTAACTCCCCAAAAGAGTCTGGATTGTGGTGAGGGAACAGAGAAAAAAGCTCATTTATGACCTGCACTTACGAAGGGTTAGGCAGCTGTATATCAGGGAGTGAACCTTCTGAGAATAAAAACAGCTGGAGCTTGTTAAGGTAATTACACAGGGGAAAGGATAATGTACTGGGAACTCCTCAGAAGAATCTGATTTGTGGTGAGGGGAGAGAGATAAAAGCTCATTTATGAACGACAGAACATGCTGCGTAGGTAGCTGTTTATCAGTAAATATCTCCACTGAGATTAAGAAAAGCAGTAGCTTAATAAATTAAGTACTTCCTGGTATGGTTACTGTACTGGTAACTCCCCAAAAGAATCTGGATTGTGGTGAGGGAACAGAGAAAAAAGCTCATTTAGGACCTGCACTTACGAAGGGGGTAGGCAGCTGTATATCAGGGAGTAAACCTTCTGAGAATAAAAACAGCTGGAGCTTGTTAAGTTAATTACACAGGGGAAAGGATAATGTACTGGGAACTCCTCAGAAGAATCTGGTTTGTGGTGAGGGGAGAGAGATAAAAGCTCATTTAGGAACGACATGAACATGCTGCGTAGGTAGCTGTTTATCAGTAAATATCTCCACTGAGATTAAGAAAAGCAGTAGCTTAATAAATTAAGTACTTCCTGGTATGGTTACTGTACTGGTACCTCCCCAAAAGAATCTGGATTGTGGTGAGGGAACAGAGAAAAATGCTCATTTAGGACCTGCACTTACGAAGGGGGTAGGCAGCTGTATATCAGGGAGTAAACCTTCCCTGAATAAAAACAGCTGGAGCTTGTTAAGGTAATTACACAGGGGAAAGGATAATGTACTGGGAACTCCTCAGAAGAATCTGATTTGTGGTGAGGGGAGAGAGATAAAAGCTCATTTAGGAACGACATGAACATGCTGCGTACGTAGCTGTTTATCAGTAAATATCTCCACTGAGATTAAAAAAAGCAGTAGCTTAATAAATTAAGTACTTCCTGGTATGGTTACTGTACTGGTAACTCCCCAAAAGAATCTGGATTGTGGTGAGGGAACAGAGAAAAAAGCTCATTTAGGACCTGCACTTACGAAGGGGGTAGGCAACTGTATATCAGGGAGTAAACCATCTGAGAATAAAAACACCTGGAGCTTGTTAAGGTAATTACACAGGGGAAAGGATAATGTACCGGCAACTCCTCAGAAGAATCTGATTTGTGGTGAGGGGAGAGAGATAAAAGCTCATTTAGGAACGACATAAACATGCTGCGTTGGTAGCTGTTTATCAGTAAATATCTCCACTGAGATTAAGAAAAGCAGTAGCTTAATAAATTAAGTACTTCTTGGTATGGTTACTGTACTGGTAACTCCCCAAAAGAATCTGGATTGTGGTGAGGGAACACAGAAAAAAGCTCATTTAGGACCTGCACTTACGAAGGGGGTAGGCAGCTGTATATCAGGGAGTAAACCTTCTGAGAATTAAAACAGCTGGAGCCTGTTAAGGTAATTACACAGGGGAAAGGATAATGTACTGGGAACTCCTCAGAAGAATCTGATTTGTGGTGAGGGGAGAGAGATTAAAGCTCATTTAGGAACGACATGAACATGCTGCGTACGTAGCTGTTTATCAGTAAATATCTCTACTGAGATTAAGAAAAGCAGTATCTTAATAAATTAAGTACTTCCTGGAATGGTTACTGTACTGGTCACTCCCCAAATGTATCTGGATTGTGGTGAGGGAACACAGAAAAAAGCTCATTTAGGACCTGCACTTACGAAGGGGGTAGGCAGCTGTATATCAGGGAGTAAACCTTCTGAGAATTAAAACAGCTGGAGCCTGTTAAGGTAATTACACAGGGGAAAGGATAATGTACTGGGAACTCCTCAGAAGAATCTGATTTGTAGTGAGGGGAGAGACATAAAAGCTCTTTTAGGAACGACATGAACATGCTGCGTAGGTAGCTGTTTATCAGTAAATATGTCCACTGAGATTAAGAAAAGCAGTAGCTTAATAAATTAAGTACTTCCTGGTATGGTTACTGTACTGGTACCTCCCCAAAAGAACCTGGATTGTGGTGAAGGAACAGAGAAAAAAGCTCATTTAGGACCTGCACTTACGAAGGGGATAGGCAGCTGTATATCAGGGAGTAAACCTTCTGAGAATAAAAACAGCTGGAGCTAGTTAAGGTAATTACACAGGGGAAAGGATAATGTACTGGGAACACCTCAGAAGAATCTGATTTCTGGTGAGGGGAGAGAGACAAAAGCTCATTTAGGAAAGACATGAACATGCTGCGTAGGTAGCTGATTATCAGTAAATATCACCACTGAGATTAAGAAAAGCAGTAGCTTAATAAATTAAGTACTTCCTGGTATGGTTCCTGTACTGGTAACTCCCCAAAAAAATCTGGATTGTGGTGAGGGATCAGAGAAAAAAGGTCATTTAGGACCTGCACTTACGAAGGAGGTAGGCAGCTGTATATCAGGGAGTAAACCTTCTGAGAATAAAAACAGCTGGAGCTTGTTAAGGTAATTACACAGGGGAAAGGATAATGTACTGGGAAGTCCTCAGAAGAATCTGATTTGTAGTGAGGGGAGAGACATAAAAGCTCATTTAGGAACGACATGAACATGCTGCGTACGTAGCTGTTTATCAGTAAATATCTCCACTGAGATTAAGAAAAGCAGTAGCTTAAGAATTTAAGTACTTCCTGGTATGGTTACTGTACTGATAACTCCACAAAAGAATCTGGCTTGTGGTGAGGGAACAGAGAAAAAAGCTCATTTAGGACCTGCACTTACGAAGGGGGTAGGCAGCTGTATATCAGGGAGTAAACCTTCTGAGAATGAAAACATCTGGAGCTTGTTAAGGTAATTACACAGGGGAAAAGATAATGTACTGGGAACTCCTCAGAAGAATCTGATTTGTGGTGAGGGGAGAGAGATAAAAGCTCATTTAGGAACGACAGGAACATGCTGCGTAGGTAGCTGTTTATCAGTAAATACCTCCACTGAGATTAAGAAAAGCAGTAGCTTAATAAATTAAGTACTTCCTTGTATGGTTACTGTACTGGTAACTCCCCAAAAGAATCTGGATTGTGGTGAGGGAACAGAGAAAAAAGCTCATTTAGGACCTGCACTTACGAAGGGGGTAGGCAGCTGTATATCAGGGAATAAACCTTCTGAGAATAAAAACAGCTGGAGCCTGTTAAGGTAATTACACAGGGGAAAGGATAATGTACTGGGAACTCCTCAGAAGAATCTGGTTTGTGGTGAGGGGAGAGAGATAAAAGCTCATTTAGGAACGACATGAACATGCTGCGTACGTAGCTGTTAATCAGTAAATATCTCCACTGAGATTAAGAAAAGCAGTAGCTTAATAAATTAAGTACTTCCTGGTATGGTTACTGTACTGGTAACTCCCCAAAAGAATCTGGATTGTGGTGAGGGAACACAGAAAAAAGCTCATTTAGGACCTGCACTTACGAAGGGGGTAGGCAGCTGTATGTCAGGGAGTAAACCTTCCCTGAATAAAAACAGCTGGAGCTTGTTAAGGTAATTACACAGGGGAAAGTATAATGTACTGGGAACTCCTCAGAAGAATCTGATTTGTGGTGAGGGGAGAGAGATAAAAGCTCATTTAGGAACGACATGAACATGCTGCGTAGGTAGCTGTTTATCAGTAAATATCTCCACTGAGATTAAAAAAAGCAGTAGCTTAATAAATTAAGTACTTCCTGGTATGGTTACTGTACTGGTAACTCCCCAAAAGAATCTGGATAGTGGTGCGGGAACAGAGAAAAAAGCTCATTTAGGACCTGCACTTACGAAGGGCGTAGGCAGCTGTATATCAGGAAGTAAACCTTCTGAGAATTAAAACAGCTGGAGCCTGTTAAGGCAATTACACAGGGGAAAGGATAATGTACTGGGAACTCCTCAGAAGAATCTGATTTGTGGTGAGGGGAGAGAGATTAAAGCTCATTTAGGAACGACATGAACATGCTGCGTAGGTAGCTGTTTATCAGTAAATATGTCCACTGAGATTTAGAAAAGCTGTAGCTTAATAAATTATGTACTTCCTGGTATGTTTACTGTACTGGTACCTCCCCAAAAGAACCTGGATTGTGGTGAAGGAACAGAGACAAAAGCTCATTTAGGACCTGTACTTACGAAGGGGGTAGACAGGTGTATATCAGGGAGTAAACCTTCTGAGAATAAAAACAGCTGGAGCTAGTTAAGGTAATTACACAGGGGAAAGGATAATGTACTGGGACATCCTCAGAAGAATCTGATTTGTGGTGAGGGGAGAGAGATAAAAGCTCATTTAGGAAAGACATGAACATGCTGCGTAGGTAGCTGATTATCAGTAAATATCACCACTGAGATTAAGAAAAGCAGTAGCTTAATAAATTAAGTACTTCCTGGTATGGTTACTGTACTGGTAACTCCCCAAAAGAATCTGGATTGTGGTGAGGGATCAGAGAAAAACGCTCATTTAGGACCTGCACTTACGAAGGGGGTAGGCAGCTGTATATCAGGGAGTAAACCTTCTGAGAATAAAAACAGCTGGAGCTTGTTAAAGTAATTACACAGGGGAAAGGATAATGTACTGGGAACTCCTCAGAAGAGTCTGATTTGTGGTGAGGGGAGAGAGATAAAAGCTCATTTAGGAACGACATGAACATGCTGCGTACGTAGCTGTTTATCAGTAAATATCTCCACTGAGATTAAGAAAAGAAGTACCTTAATAAATTTAGTACTTTCTGGTATGGTTACTGTACTGGTAACACCCCAAAAGAATCTGGATTGTGCTGAGGGAACAGAGAAAAAAGCTCATTTAGGACCTGCACTTACGAAGGGGGTAGGCAGCTGTATATCAGGGAGTAAACCTTCTGAGAATAAATACAGCTGGAGCTTGTTAAGGTAATTACACATGGGAAAGGATAATGTACTGGGAACTCCTCAGAAGAATCTGATTTGTGGTGAGGGGAGAGAGATTAAAGCTCATATACGAACGACATGCACATGCTGCGTACGTAGATGTTTATCAGTAAATATCTCCACTGAGATTAAGAAAAGCAGTAGCTTAATAAATTAAGTACTTCCTGGTATGGTTACTGTACTGGTAACTCCCCAAAAGAATCTGGATTGTGGTGAGGGAACAGAGAAAAAAGCTCATTTATGACCTGCACTTACGAAGGGTTAGGCAGCTGTTTATCAGGGAGTAAACCTTCTGAGAATAAAAACAGCTGGACCTTGTTAAGGTAATTACACAGGGGAAAGGATAATGTACTGGGAACTCCTCAGAAGAATCGGATTTGTGGTGAGGGGAGAGAGATAAAAGCTCATTTAGGAACGACATGAACATGCTGCCTAGGTAGCTGTTTATCAGTAAATATCTCCACTGAGATTAAGAAAAGCAGTAGCTTAATAAATTAAGTACTTCCTGGTATGGTTACTGTACTGGTACCTCCCCAAAAGAACCTGGATTGTGGTGAAGGAACAGAGAAAAAAGCTCATTTAGGACCTGCACTTACGAAGGGGATAGGCAGCTGTATATCAGGGAGTAAACCTTCTGAGAATAAAAACAGCTGGAGCTAGTTAAGGTAATTACACAGGGGAAAGGATAATGTACTGGGAACACCTCAGAAGAATCTGATTTCTGGTGAGGGGAGAGAGACAAAAGCTCATTTAGGAAAGACATGAACATGCTGCGTAGGTAGCTGATTATCAGTAAATATCACCACTGAGATTAAGAAAAGCAGTAGCTTAATAAATTAAGTACTTCCTGGTATGGTTCCTGTACTGGTAACTCCCCAAAAAAATCTGGATTGTGGTGAGGGATCAGAGAAAAAAGGTCATTTAGGACCTGCACTTACGAAGGAGGTAGGCAGCTGTATATCAGGGAGTAAACCTTCTGAGAATAAAAACAGCTGGAGCTTGTTAAGGTAATTACACAGGGGAAAGGATAATGTACTGGGAAGTCCTCAGAAGAATCTGATTTGTAGTGAGGGGAGAGACATAAAAGCTCATTTAGGAACGACATGAACATGCTGCGTACGTAGCTGTTTATCAGTAAATATCTCCACTGAGATTAAGAAAAGCAGTAGCTTAAGAATTTAAGTACTTCCTGGTATGGTTACTGTACTGATAACTCCACAAAAGAATCTGGCTTGTGGTGAGGGAACAGAGAAAAAAGCTCATTTAGGACCTGCACTTACGAAGGGGGTAGGCAGCTGTATATCAGGGAGTAAACCTTCTGAGAATGAAAACATCTGGAGCTTGTTAAGGTAATTACACAGGGGAAAAGATAATGTACTGGGAACTCCTCAGAAGAATCTGATTTGTGGTGAGGGGAGAGAGATAAAAGCTCATTTAGGAACGACAGGAACATGCTGCGTAGGTAGCTGTTTATCAGTAAATACCTCCACTGAGATTAAGAAAAGCAGTAGCTTAATAAATTAAGTACTTCCTTGTATGGTTACTGTACTGGTAACTCCCCAAAAGAATCTGGATTGTGGTGAGGGAACAGAGAAAAAAGCTCATTTAGGACCTGCACTTACGAAGGGGGTAGGCAGCTGTATATCAGGGAATAAACCTTCTGAGAATAAAAACAGCTGGAGCCTGTTAAGGTAATTACACAGGGGAAAGGATAATGTACTGGGAACTCCTCAGAAGAATCTGGTTTGTGGTGAGGGGAGAGAGATAAAAGCTCATTTAGGAACGACATGAACATGCTGCGTACGTAGCTGTTAATCAGTAAATATCTCCACTGAGATTAAGAAAAGCAGTAGCTTAATAAATTAAGTACTTCCTGGTATGGTTACTGTACTGGTAACTCCCCAAAAGAATCTGGATTGTGGTGAGGGAACACAGAAAAAAGCTCATTTAGGACCTGCACTTACGAAGGGGGTAGGCAGCTGTATGTCAGGGAGTAAACCTTCCCTGAATAAAAACAGCTGGAGCTTGTTAAGGTAATTACACAGGGGAAAGTATAATGTACTGGGAACTCCTCAGAAGAATCTGATTTGTGGTGAGGGGAGAGAGATAAAAGCTCATTTAGGAACGACATGAACATGCTGCGTAGGTAGCTGTTTATCAGTAAATATCTCCACTGAGATTAAAAAAAGCAGTAGCTTAATAAATTAAGTACTTCCTGGTATGGTTACTGTACTGGTACCTCCCCAAAAGAATCTGGATTGTGGTGAGGGAACAGAGAAAAAAGCTCATTTAGGACCTGCACTTACGAAGGGGGTAGGCAGCTGTATATCAGGGAGTGAACCTTCTGAGAATAAAAACAGCTGGAGCTTGTAAAGGTTATTACATAGGGGAAAGGATAATGTACCGGCAACTCCTCAGAAAAATCTGATTTGTCGTGAGGGGAGAGAGATAAAAGCTCATTTAGGAACGACATGAACATGCTGCGTTGGTAGCTGTTTATCAGTAAATATCTCCACTGAGAAAAGAAAAGCAGTAGCTTAATAAATTAAGTACTTCCTGGTATGGTTACTGTACTGGTAACTCCCCAAAAGAATCTGGATAGTGGTGCGGGAACAGAGAAAAAAGCTCATTTAGGACCTGCACTTACGAAGGGCGTAGGCAGCTGTATATCAGGAAGTAAACCTTCTGAGAATTAAAACAGCTGGAGCCTGTTAAGGCAATTACACAGGGGAAAGGATAATGTACTGGGAACTCCTCAGAAGAATCTGATTTGTGGTGAGGGGAGAGAGATTAAAGCTCATTTAGGAACGACATGAACATGCTGCGTAGGTAGCTGTTTATCAGTAAATATGTCCACTGAGATTTAGAAAAGCTGTAGCTTAATAAATTATGTACTTCCTGGTATGTTTACTGTACTGGTACCTCCCCAAAAGAACCTGGATTGTGGTGAAGGAACAGAGACAAAAGCTCATTTAGGACCTGTACTTACGAAGGGGGTAGACAGGTGTATATCAGGGAGTAAACCTTCTGAGAATAAAAACAGCTGGAGCTAGTTAAGGTAATTACACAGGGGAAAGGATAATGTACTGGGACATCCTCAGAAGAATCTGATTTGTGGTGAGGGGAGAGAGATAAAAGCTCATTTAGGAAAGACATGAACATGCTGCGTAGGTAGCTGATTATCAGTAAATATCACCACTGAGATTAAGAAAAGCAGTAGCTTAATAAATTAAGTACTTCCTGGTATGGTTACTGTACTGGTAACTCCCCAAAAGAATCTGGATTGTGGTGAGGGATCAGAGAAAAACGCTCATTTAGGACCTGCACTTACGAAGGGGGTAGGCAGCTGTATATCAGGGAGTAAACCTTCTGAGAATAAAAACAGCTGGAGCTTGTTAAAGTAATTACACAGGGGAAAGGATAATGTACTGGGAACTCCTCAGAAGAGTCTGATTTGTGGTGAGGGGAGAGAGATAAAAGCTCATTTAGGAACGACATGAACATGCTGCGTACGTAGCTGTTTATCAGTAAATATCTCCACTGAGATTAAGAAAAGAAGTACCTTAATAAATTTAGTACTTTCTGGTATGGTTACTGTACTGGTAACACCCCAAAAGAATCTGGATTGTGCTGAGGGAACAGAGAAAAAAGCTCATTTAGGACCTGCACTTACGAAGGGGGTAGGCAGCTGTATATCAGGGAGTAAACCTTCTGAGAATAAAAACAGCTGGAGCTTGTTAAGGTAATTACACATGGGAAAGGATAATGTACTGGGAACTCCTCAGAAGAATCTGATTTGTGGTGAGGGGAGAGAGATAAAAGCTCATATACGAACGACATGCACATGCTGCGTACGTAGATGTTTATCAGTAAATATCTCCACTGAGATTAAGAAAAGCAGTAGCTTAATAAATTAAGTACTTCCTGGTATGGTTACTGTACTGGTAACTCCCCAAAAGAATCTGGATTGTGGTGAGGGAACAGAGAAAAAAGCTCATTTATGACCTGCACTTACGAAGGGTTAGGCAGCTGTTTATCAGGGAGTAAACCTTCTGAGAATAAAAACAGCTGGACCTTGTTAAGGTAATTACACAGGGGAAAGGATAATGTACTGGGAACTCCTCAGAAGAATCGGATTTGTGGTGAGGGGAGAGAGATAAAAGCTCATTTAGGAACGACATGAACATGCTGCCTAGGTAGCTGTTTATCAGTAAATATCTCCACTGAGATTAAGAAAAGCAGTAGCTTAATAAATTAAGTACTTCCTGGTATGGTTACTGTACTGGTAACTCCCCAAAACAATCTGGATTGTGGTGAGGGAACAGAGAAAAAAGCTCATTTAGGAACTGCACTTACGAAGGGGGTAGGCAGCAGTATATCAGGGAGTAAACCCTCTGAGAATAAAAAAAGCTGGAGCTTGTTAAGGTAATTACACAGGGGAAAGGATAATGTACTGGGAACTCCTCAGAAGAATCTGATTTGTGGTGAGGGGAGAGAGATAAAAGCTCATTTAGGAACGACATAAACATGCTGAGTAGGTAGCTGTTTATCAGTAAATATCTCCACTGAGAATAAGAAAAGCAGTAGCTTAATAAATGAAGTACTTCCTGGTATGGTTACTGTACTGGTAACTCCCCAAAGAATCTGGATTGTGGTGAGGGAACAAGAAAAAAGCTCATTTAGGACCTGCACTTACGAAGGGGGAAGGCAGCTGTATATCCGGGAGTAAACCTTCTGAGAATAAAACCAGCTGGAGCTTGTTAAGGTAATTACACAGGGGAAAGGATAATGTACTGGGAACTCCTCAGAAGAATCTGGTTTGTGGTGAGGGGAGAGAGATAAAAGCTCATTTAGGAACGACATGAACATGCTGCGTAGGTAGCTGTTTATCAGTAAATATCTCCACTGAGATTAAGAAAAGCAGTAGCTTAATAAATTAAGTACTTCCTGGTATGGTTACTGTACTGGTAACTCCCCAAAAGAATCTGGATTGTGGTGAGGGAACAGAGAAAAAAGCCCATTTAGGACCTGCACTTACGAAGGGGGTAGGCAGCTGTATATCAGAGAGTAAACCTTCTGAGAATAAAAACAGCTGGAGCTTGTTAAGGTAATTACACAGGGGAAAGGATAATGTACTGGGAACTCCTCAGAAGAATCTGATTTGTGGTGAGGGGAGAGAGATAAAAGCTCATTTAGGAACGACATGAACATGCTGCGTAGGTAGCTGTTTATAAGTAAATATCTCCACTGAGATTAAGAAAAGCAGTAGCTTAATAAATTAAGTACTTCCTGGTATGGTTACTGTACTGGTAACTCCCCAAAAGAATCTGGATTGTGGTGAGGGAACAGAGAAAAAAGCTCATTTAGGACCTGCACTTACGAAGGGGGTAGGCAGCTGTATATCAGGGAGTAAACCTTCTGAGAATAAAAACAGCTGGAGCTTGTTAAGGTAATTATACAGGGGAACGGATAATGTACTGGGAACTCCTCAGAATAATCTGATTTGTGGTGAGGGGAGAGAGAAAAAAGCTCATTTAGGGACGACATGAACATGCTGCGTAGGTAGCTGTTCATCAGTAAATATCTCCACTGAGATTAAGAAAAGCAGTAGCTTAATAAATTAATTACTTCCTGGTATGGTTACTGTACTGGTAACTCCCCAAAAGAATCTGGATTGTGGTGAGGGAACAGAGAAAAAAGCTCATTTAAGACCTGCACTTACGAAGGGGGTAGGCAGCTGTATATCAGGGAGTAAACCTTCTGAGAATAAAAACAGCTGGAGCTTGTTAAGGTAATTACACAGGGGAAAGGATAATGTACTGGGAACGCCTCAGAAGAATCTGATTTGTGGTGAGGGGAGAGAGATAAAAGCTCATTTAGGAACGACATGAACATGCTGCGTAGGTAGCTGTTTATCAGTAAATATCTCCACTGAGATTAAGAAACGCAGTAGCTTAATAAATTAAGTACTTCCTGGTATGGTTACTGTATTGGTAACTCCCCAAAAGAATCTGGATTGTGGTGAGGGAACAGAGAAAAAAGCTCATTTAGGACCTGCCCTTCGAAGGGGGTAGGCAGCTGTATGTCAGGGAGTAAACCTTCCCTGAATAAAAACAGCTGGAGCTTGTTAAGGTAATTACACAGGGGAAAGGATAATGTACTGGGAACTCCTCAGAAGAATCTGATTTGTGGTAGGGGAGAGAGATAAAAGCTCATTTAGGAACGACATGAACATGCTGCGTAGGTAGCTGTTTATCAGTAAATATCTCCACTGAGATTAAAAAAAGCAGTAGCTTAATAAATTAAGTACTTCCTGGTATGGTTACTGTACTGGTACCTCCTCAAAAGAATCTGGATTGTGGTGAGGGAACAGAGAAAAAAGCACATTTAGGACCTGCACTTACGAAGGGGGTAGGCAGCTGTATATCAGGGAGTAAACCTTCCCTGAATAAAAACAGCTGGAGCTTGTTAAGGTAATTACACAGGGGAAAGGATAATATACTGGGAACTCCTCAGAAGAATCTGACTTGTGGTGAGGGGAGAGAGATAAAAACTCATTTAGGAATGACATGAACATGCTGCGTAGGTAGCTGTTTATCAGTAAATATCTCCACTGAGATTAAAAAAAGCAGTAGCTTAATAAATTAAGTACTTCCTGGTATGGTTACTGTACTGGTAACTCCCAAAAGAATCTGGATTGTGGTGAGGGAACAGAGAAAAAAGCTCATTTAAGACCCGCACTTACGAAGGGGGTAGGCAGCTGCATATCAGGGAGTAAACCATCTGAGAATAAAAACAGCTGGAGCTTGTTAAGGTAATTACACAGAGAAAAGGATAATGTACCGGCAACTCCTCAGAAGAATCTGATTTGTGGTGAGGAAGAGAGAGATATAAGCTCATTTAGGAACGACATGAACATGCTGCGTTGGTAGCTGTTTATCAGTAAATATCTCCACTGAGATTAAGAAAAGCAGTAGCTTAATAATTAAGTACTTCCTGGTATGGTTACTGTACTGGTAACTCCCCAAAAGAATCTGGATAGTGGTGACGGAACAGAGAAAAAAGCTCATTTAGGACCTGCTCTTACGAAGGGCGTAGGCAGCTGTATATCAGGGAGTAAACCTTCTGAGAATTAAAACAGCTGGAGCCTGTTAAGGTAATTACACAGGGGAAAGGATAATGTACTGGGAACTCCTCAGAAGAATCTGATTTGTGGTGAGGGGAGAGAGATTAAAGCTCATTTACGAACGACATGAACATGCTGCGTAGGTAGCTGTTTATGAGTAAATATGTCCACTGAGATTAAGAAAAGCTGTAGCTTAATAAATTAAGTACTTCCTGGTATGGTTACTGTACTGGTACCTCCCCAAAAGAACCTGGATTGTGGTGAAGGAACAGAGAAAAAAGCTCATTTAGGACCTGTACTTACGAAGGGGGTAGGCAGCTGTATATCAGGGAGTAAACCTTCTGAGAATAAAAACAGCTGGATCTAGTTAAGGTAATTACACAGGGGAAAGGATAATGTACTGGGAACTCCTCAGAAGAATCTGATTTGTGGTGAGGGGAGAGAGATAAAAGCTCATTTAGGAAAGACATGAACATGCTGCGTAGGTAGCTGATTATCAGTAAATATCACCACTGAGATTAAGAAAAGCAGTAGCTTAATAAATTAAGTACTTCCTGGTATGGTTCCTGTACTGGTAACTCAACAAAAGAATCTGGATTGTGGTGAGGGATCAGAGAAAAAAGCTCATTTAGGACCTGCACTTACGAAGAGGGTAGGCAGCTGTATATCAGGGAGTAAACCTTCTGAGAATAAAAACAGCTGGAGCTTGTTAAAGTAATTACACAGGGGAAAGGATAATGTACTGGGAACTCCTCAGAAGAGTCTGATTTGTGGTGAGGGGAGAGAGATAAAAGCTCATTTAGGAACGACAGGAACCTGCTGCGTACGTAGCTGTTTATCAGTAAATATCTCCACTGAGATTAAGAAAAGCAGTAGCTTAATAAATTAAGTACTTTCTGGTATGGTTACTGTACTGGTAACACCCCAAAAGAATCTGGATTGTGCTGAGGGAACAGAGAAAAAAGCTCATTTAGGACCTGCACTTACGAAGGGGGTAGGCAGCTGTATATCAGGCAGTAAACCTTCTGAGAATAAAAACAGCTGGAGCTTGTTAAGGTAATTACACATGGGAAAGGATAATGTACTGGGAACTCCTCAGAAGAATCTGATTTGTGGTGAGGGGAGAGAGATAAAAGCTCATATACGAACGACATGCACATGCTGCGTACGTAGCTGTTTATCAGTAAATATCTCCACTGAGATTAAGAAAAGCAGTAGCTTAATAAATTAAGTACTTCCTGGTATGGTTACTGTACTGGTAACTCCCCAAAAGAATCTGGATTGTGGTGAGGGAACAGAGAAAAAAGCTCATTTATGACCTGCACTTACGAAGGGTTAGGCAGCTGTTTATCAGGGAGTAAACCTTCTGAGAATAAAAACAGCTAGAGCTTGTTAAGGTAATTACACAGGGGAAAGGATAATGTACTGGGAACTCCTCAGAAGAATCTGATTTGTGGTGAGGGGAGAGAGATAAAAGCTCATTTAGGAACGACATGAACATGCTGCGTAGGTAGCTGTTTATCAGTAAATATCTCCACTGAGATTAAGAAAAGCAGTAGCTTAATAAATTAAGTACTTCCTGGTATGGTTACTGTACTGGTAACTCCCCAAAACAATCTGGATTGTGGTGAGGGAACAGAGAAAAAAGCTCATTTAGGACCTGCACTTACGAAGGGGGTAGGCAGCTGTGTATCAGGGAGTAAACATTCTGAGAATAAAAACAGCTGGAGCTTGTTAAGGTAATTACACAGGGGAAAGGATAATGTACTAGGAACTCCTCAGAAGAATCTGATTTGTGGTGAGGGGAGAGAGATAAAAGCTCATTTAGGAACGACATGAACATGCTGCGTAGGTAGCTGTTTATCAGTAAATATCTCCACTGAGATTAAGAAAAGCAGTAGCTTAAGAAATTAAGTACTTCCAGGTATGGTTACTGTACTGGTAACTCCCCAAAAGAATCTGGATTGTGGTGAGGGAACAGAGAAAAAAGCTCATTTAGGACCTGCAATTACGAAGGGGGTAGGCAGCTGTATATCAGGGAGTCAACCTTCTGAGAATAAAAACAGCTGGAGCTTGTTAAGGTAATTACACAGGGGAAAGGATAATGTACTGGGAACTCCTCAGAAGAATCTGATTTGTGGTGAGGGGAGAGAGATAAAAGCTCATTTAGGAACGACATGAACATGCTGCGTAGGTAGCTGTTTATCAGTAAATATCTCCACTGAGATTAAGAAAAGCAGTAGCTTAATAAATTAAGTACTTCCTGGTATGGTTACTGTACTGGTAACTCCCCAAAAGAATCTGGATTGTGGTGAGTGAACAGAGAAAAAAGCTCATTTAGGACCTGCACTTACGAAGGGGGTAGGCAGCGGTATATCAGGGAGTAAACCTTCTGAGAATAAAAACAGCTGGAGCTTGTTAATGTAATTACACAGGGGAAAGGATAATGTACTGGGAACTCCTCAGAAGAATCTGATTTGTGGTGAGGGGAGAGAGATAAAAGCTCATTTAGGAACGACATGAACATGCTGCGTAGGTAGCTGTTTATCAGTAAATATCTCCACTGAGATTAAGAAAAGCAGTAGCTTAAGAAATTAAGTACTTCCTGGTATGGTTACTGTACTGGTAACTCCCCAAAAGAATCTGGATTGTGGTGAGGGAACAGAGAAAATAGCTCATTTAGGACCTGCACTTACGAAGGGGGTAGGCAGCTGTATATTAGGGAGTAAACCTTCTGAGAATAAAAACAGCTGGAGCTTGTTAAGGTACTTACACAGCGGAA
Organism: Perognathus longimembris pacificus; assembly: GCF_023159225.1. Classification (NCBI taxonomy): domain Eukaryota; kingdom Metazoa; phylum Chordata; class Mammalia; order Rodentia; family Heteromyidae; genus Perognathus; species Perognathus longimembris. The sequence continues at coordinate 28,150 of NW_025959557.1, forward strand.
AGGATAATGTACTGGGAACTCCTCAGAAGAATCTGATTTGTGGTGAGGGGAGAGAGATAAAGCTCATTTAGGAACGACATGAACATGCTGCGTAGGTAGCTGTTTATCAGTAAATATCTCCACTGAGATTAAGAAAAGCAGTAGCTTAATAAATTAAGTACTTCCTGGTATGGTTACTGTACTGGTAACTCCCCAAAAGAATCTGAATTGTGGTGAGGGAACAGAGAAAAATGCTCATTTAGGACCTGCACTTACGAAGGGGGTAGGCAGCTGTATATCAGGGAGTAAACCTTCCCTGAATAAAAACAGCTGGAGATTGTTAAGGTAATTACACAGGGGAAAGGATAATATACTGGGAACTCCTCAGAAGAATTGATTTGTGGTGAGGGGAGAGAGATAAAAGCTCATTTAGGAATGACATGAACATGCTGCGTAGGTAGCTGTTTATCAGTAAATATCTCCACTGAGATTAAAAAAAGCAGTAGCTTAATAAATTAAGTACTTCCTGGTATGGTTACTGTACTGGTAACTCCCCAAAAGAATCTGGATTGTGGTGAGGGAACAGAGAAAAAAGCTCATTTAAGAACCGCACTTACGAAGGGGGTAGGCAGCTGTATATCAGGGAGTAAACCATCTGAGAATAAAAACAGCTGGAGCTTGTTAAGGTAATTACACAGGGGAAAGGATAATGTACCGGCAACTCCTCAGAAGAATCTGATTTGTGGTGAGGAAGAGAGAGATAAAAGCTCATTTAGGAACGACATGAACATGCTGCGTTGGTAGCTGTTTATCAGTAAATATCTCCACTGAGATTAAGAAAAGCAGTAGCTTAATAAATTAAGTACTTCCTGGTATGGTTACTGTACTGGTAACTCCCCAAAAGAATCTGGATAGTGGTGACGGAACAGAGAAAAAAGCTCATTTAGGACCTGCACTTACGAAGGGCGTAGGCAGCTGTATATCAGGGAGTAAACCTTCTGAGAATTAAAACAGCTGGAGCCTGTTAAGATAATTACACAGGGGAAAGGATAATGTACTGGGAACTCCTCAGAAGAATCTGATTTGTGGTGAGGGGAGAGAGATTAAAGCTCATTTACGAACGACATGAACATGCTGCGTAGGTAGCTGTTTATGAGTAAATATGTCCACTGAGATTAAGAAAAGCTGTAGCTTAATAAATTAAGTACTTCCTGGTATGGTTACTGTACTGGTACCTCCCCAAAAGAACCTGGATTGTGGTGAAGGAACAGAGAAAAAAGCTCATTTAGGACCTGTACTTACGAAGGGGGTAGGCAGCTGTATATCAGGGAGTAAACCTTCTGAGAATAAAAACAGCTGGATCTAGTTAAGGTAATTACACAGGGGAAAGGATAATGTACTGGGAACTCCTCAGAAGAATCTGATTTGTGGTGAGGGGAGAGAGATAAAAGCTCATTTAGGAAAGACATGAACATGCTGCGTAGGTAGCTGAATATCAGTAAATATCACCACTGAGATTAAGAAAAGCAGTAGCTTAATAAATTAAGTACTTCCTGGTATGGTTCCTGTACTGGTAACTCCCCAAAAGAATCTGGATTGTGGTGAGGGATCAGAGAAAAAAGCTCATTTAGGACCTGCACTTACGAAGAGGGTAGGCAGCTGTATATCAGGGAGTAAACCTTCTGAGAATAAAAACAGCTGGAGCTTGTTAAAGTAATTACACAGGGGAAAGGATAATGTACTGGGAACTCCTCAGAAGAGTCTGATTTGTGGTGAGGGGAGAGAGATAAAAGCTCATTTAGGAACGAAAGGAACCTGCTGCGTACGTAGCTGTTTATCAGTAAATATCTCCACTGAGATTAAGAAAAGCAGTAGCTTAATAAATTAAGTACTTTCTGGTATGGTTACTGTACTGGTAACACCCCAAAAGAATCTGGATTGTGGTGAGGGAACAGAGAAAAAATCTCATTTAGGACCTGCACTTACGAAGGGGGTTGGCAGCTGTATATCAGGGAGTAAACCTTCTGAGAATAAAAACAGCTGGAGCTTGTTAAGGTAATTACACATGGGAAAGGATTATGTACTGGGAACTCCTCAGAAGAATCTGATTTGTGGTGAGGGGAGAGAGATAAAAGCTCATTTAGGAACGACATGCACATGCTGCGTACGTAGCTGTTTATCTGTAAATATCTCCACTGAGATTAAGAAAAGCAGTAGCTTAATAAATTAAGTACTTCCTGGTATGGTTACTGTACTGGTAACTCTCCAAAAGAATCTGGATTGTGGTGAGTGAACAGAGAAAAAAGCTCATTTAGGACCTGCACTTACGAAGGGGGTAGGCAGCTGTATATCAGGGAGTAAACCTTCTGAGAATA
>NW_025959558.1:0-38993 GCF_023159225.1 Perognathus longimembris pacificus
TGTTGGCCTGTGAGAACTGGTGAGCAGTCAGAGCCAACCCCCTAAGGGGCCTTCGCGTCCCTTTCGCTATGGCAACTCCACTTGGAACACTGGCACACGTCAGCAGGTGGCGCCTAGAACCTGATCACGTCACAGAGCGCCTAACCCTCCAGGCACCGCCCAGAGGCTTCCAGCACCCCTGGGCGCATGTGCAGTCAAGGAGCATAAGCAGGGCCTGATGGGCTGTGAGCAACAACTGGACTACCGCTAAGAGCGTCACTCCCCCTCCGCTAAAGCTGATCCTGTTGGAATGCAAATGCAAGTGCACCTCAGCACACTGGGCAAGGCATAGAAACCCAAAATCATCCAGCCACCTCCTGGAGGCTTTGCTACACGGCGGGCCGCGCATGCGCAGTCCTGCAACATCAGAAGCACACCAGGCTGCTACCTAGCAAGCCAGTGAAGGGCTTCAAGTGGTCTCGGTCAAGTGAGCAGTTGCTTTTTCCAGACTAATAGGATGTCAGTCGCAGGAAAAGGAGCCACAAGGTAGAAAAGGAAGGCCCCAACCCTCCTCCCTCATATACACACCTCCTGCACAGAGAAAAGAAGCAGAGGGATTTGGGGACAGAACAGAACAGGGAGACTACAGCTTAGAGGAATGCGGACTGTTGTGCACGAGAGGACTGGGAGAGGCCAGGAGTACAGAGGCTGAGAGCAGAGGGCGAATTGGAGAAGATAACAAGGGCCAGGAAGAGGGAGGGGGTTCTGAATTCCTCAGAGGAAGGGACGAGATGCGTCGGGGAGCTGTGTAGCCTGTGAAGCTCAGATGGAGGAGGAGGAAAATGGGAAGCAGAGGCAGGGGCGAAGAGGCACAGGCCCGGTGGCACGCGTGAGTTGATAGGAGTCTGGTGGAAGGAAGGCTAATCCTAGGAGTGGAAGCAGCAGCAAGGCAGGGGCAAGGAGGGCATGAAGAGACAATCTCAGGGAGTTTGTGGTGAAGCAAATATGAGTGCAGGGACAAGCCTCAGGAACTCAGCCGCTGATGGAAGTTGGTGGCGAGGAAGGCCAGGATGCTTGCCACGGGACGGGCGCCGTGCCCCCAAGCCCATGTACCAACGAGACGGAAATAGAGCCAGGGCATTCTGGGGCACAGGCCTCTGCCCCTCGCTGCCCACAGTGCCTTGCTTCAGGGTGTAGACCAGAGGGGTAAAGAATGCCTTCTTTGGTTGGGGTACTTCCTGGGGATAATCCCGTGGTCCTGCCGCATTCACATGTCTCCCCTCATTGCATTCCGCCAAGAGTTGTTTGCAATTCAGGTCGCTCAAGCTGCACGGTACAGGGAATGGAAAACAGGTAAGGACAGCAGGGGAAGACACAAGTGCCAATGGGCTGGCCAACATGCAGGGCTGGGCTCCCTAGCCACGCCCACCACAACAATATCAGGCTTGATTCGATCAAGTCGGACCCAGTGCCCTGAAAACCCTTAGCACCTTCCAAGGCACGGTAAACTGGGTGTGCTCGCAAGTGCGTGAGTGTGTCCGTGTTTGGTTGTACGAGTGCGTGTGTGTTCCTGACACCGTACATGGGTGTACTTCCTAAACATAAGTCTGGATATGTGTAAATAGGCATCTGGATGTGGATCCAGGAGGTCCGGTCACAGTGTGTTCTGAGTGAGCATGTGGAGGCTGCGGCGAGTGACAGAGAAAGACAGAGATGGAGAGTGGGCTTGCATGTGAGAAATTTTCTGTCCATGTGCGGTGGCAGGAGTGTGTCCGATATGAAGTTGAACAGATGCAATTCAAAGTGTGTGCACGTATACTTGCTTGCTTGAAATTCCCAGGAAACCATTCATTTGGCAAGGCTGCCTTTAGTGCTGTCTGCTTCTCCAAGGTCTCCAGACATGAGTCCGGGGATGCTAAGCAGCCACTGCTGTTGGCGATCCGCATGACAGTGATGATGACGCCTACGAATAGCATTGCTGGGAGCCAGGGTGCCTTGGCCAACGCAGGGAAGCGTCAGAATGCCCTTTCCCTGGTGTCTGAGCATAGCACCCTGCAGGAGCCTTAAACTTATGGCTGTGAGCCAACGGCCCCCGCATTGCCAGCTCCTGCCTATAGCCATTATGACCCACCGCTACTCGGTAGGAGGAAGGATCTGGCAGAGATGTGGGCCAGAGAGGCCAGGCAAGAGGGCAAACAAGAGTGGAGCGGTCACCTGTGCAGTTAGGAGAACCCAATAACCCCTCACCTGCAGACCTTGAATCTCCATTCTGCTGTCATCGAACAGATGACGTGGATGGGGAGAGAGGTGGCGGATTCAGACACCGGCCACTTGCAGGACTGGCAAGGGCAGAGGAGGTGGGGGAGCTGTCCAACACGGGTTCAGCCAGGATGTGGGATGGAGCGGGAGCGGAGGTGCACAGTGGACCCAGCCCGTCCCAGCGGGGATTCCAGGTGTGCGATTTGTGGCTCCGGAGCTCCTGTATTTCCCTGTTGGCCTGTGAGAACTGGTGAGCAGTCAGAGCCAACCCCTAAGGGCCTTCGCGTCCCTTTCGCTATGGCAACTCCACTTGGAACACTGGCACACGTCAGCAGGTGGCGCCTAGAACCTGATCACGTCACAGAGCGCCTAACCCTCCAGGCACCGCCCAGAGGCTTCCCAGCACCCCTGGGGCGCATGTGCAGTCAAGGAGGCATAAGCAGGGCCTGATGGGCTGTGAGCAACAACTGACTACCGCTAAGAGGCGTCACTCCCCCTCCCGCTAAAGCTGATCCTGTTGGAATGCAAATGCAAGTGCACCTCAGCACACTGGGCAAGGCATAGAAACCCAAATCATCCAGCCACCTCCTGGAGGCTTTGCTACACGGCGGGCCGCGCATGCGCAGTCCTGCAACATCAGAAGCACACCAGGCTGCTACCTAGCAAGCCAGTGAAGGGCTTCAAGTGGTCTCGGTCAAGTGAGCAGTTGCTTTTTCCAGACTAATAGGATGTCAGTCGCAGGAAAAGGAGCCACAAGGTAGAAAAGGAAGGCCCCAACCCTCCTCCCTCATATACACACCTCCTGCACAGAGAAAAGAAGCAGAGGGATTTGGGGACAGAACAGAACAGGGAGACTACAGCTTAGAGGAATGCGGACTCTTGTGCACGAGAGGACTGGGAGAGGCCAGGAGTACAGAGGCTGAGAGCAGAGGGCGAATTGGAGAAGATAACAAGGGCCAGGAAGAGGGAGGGGGTTCTGAATTCCTCAGAGGAAGGGACGAGATGCGTCGGGAGCTGTGTAGCCTGTGAAGCTCAGATGGAGGAGGAGGAAAATGGGAAGCAGAGGCAGGGGCGAAGAGGCAGAGGCCCGGTGGCACGCGTGAGTTGATAGGAGTCTGGAGGCAGGAAGGCTAATGCTAGGAGTGGAAGCAGCAGCAAGGCAGGGGCAAGGAGGGCATGAAGAGACAATCTCAGGGAGTTTGTGGTGAAGCAAATATGAGTGCAGGGGACAAGCCTCAGGAACTCAGCCGCTGATGGAAGTTGGTGGCGAGGAAGGCCAGGATGCTTGCCACGGGACGGGCGCCGTGCCCCCAAGCCCATGTACCAACGAGACGGAAATAGAGCCAGGGCATTCTGGGGCACAGGCCTCTGCCCCTCGCTGCCCACAGTGCCTTGCTTCAGGGTGTAGACCAGAGGGGTAAAGAATGCCTTCTTTGGTTGGGGTACTTCCTGGGGATAATCCCGTGGTCCTGCCGCATTCACATGTCTCCCCTCATTGCATTCCGCCAAGAGTTGTTTGCAATTCAGGTCGCTCAAGCTGCACGGTACAGGGAATGGGAAACAGGTAAGGACAGCAGGGGAAGACACAAGTGCCAATGGGCTGGCCAACATGCAGGGCTGGGCTCCCTAGCCACGCCCACCACAACAATATCAGGCTTGATTCGATCAAGTCGGACCCAGTGCCCTGAAAACCCTTAGCACCTTCCAAGGCACGGTAAACTGGGTGTGCTCGCAAGTGCGTGAGTGTGTCCGTGTTTGGTTGTACGAGTGCGTGTGTGTTCCTGACACCGTACATGGGTGTACTTCCTAAACATAAGTCTGGATATGTGTAAATAGGCATCTGGATGTGGATCCAGGAGGTCCGGTCACAGTGTGTTCTGAGTGAGCATGTGGAGGCTGCGGCGAGTGACAGAGAAAGACAGAGATGGAGAGTGGGCTTGCATGTGAGAAATTTTCTGTCCATGTGCGGTGGCAGGAGTGTGTCCGATATGAAGTTGAACAGATGCAATTCAAAGTGTGTGCACGTATACTTGCTTGCTTGAAATTCCCAGGAAACCATTCATTTGGCAAGGCTGCCTTTAGTGCTGTCTGCTTCTCCAAGGTCTCCAGACATGAGTCCGGGGATGCTAAGCAGCCACTGCTGTTGGCGATCCGCATGACAGTGATGATGACGCCTACGAATAGCATTGCTGGGAGCCAGGGTGCCTTGGCCAACGCAGGGAAGCGTCAGAATGCCCTTTCCCTGGTGTCTGAGCATAGCACCCTGCAGGAGCCTTAAACTTATGGCTGTGAGCCAACGGCCCCCGCATTGCCAGCTCCTGCCTATAGCCATTATGACCCACCGCTACTCGGTAGGAGGAAGGATCTGGCAGAGATGTGGGCCAGAGAGGCCAGGCAAGAGGGCAAACAAGAGTGGAGCGGTCACCTGTGCAGTTAGGAGAACCCAATAACCCCTCACCTGCAGACCTTGAATCTCCATTCTGCTGTCATCGAACAGATGACGTGGATGGGGAGAGAGGTGGCGGATTCAGACACCGGCCACTTGCAGGACTGGCAAGGGCAGAGGAGGTGGGGGAGCTGTCCAACACGGGTTCAGCCAGGATGTGGGATGGAGCGGGAGCGGAGGTGCACAGTGGACCCAGCCCGTCCCAGCGGGGATTCCAGGTGTGCGATTTGTGGCTCCGGAGCTCCTGTATTTCCCTGTTGGCCTGTGAGAACTGGTGAGCAGTCAGAGCCAACCCCTAAGGGCCTTCGCGTCCCTTTCGCTATGGCAACTCCACTTGGAACACTGGCACACGTCAGCAGGTGGCGCCTAGAACCTGATCACGTCACAGAGCGCCTAACCCTCCAGGCACCGCCCAGAGGCTTCCCAGCACCCCTGGGGCGCATGTGCAGTCAAGGAGGCATAAGCAGGGCCTGATGGGCTGTGAGCAACAACTGACTACCGCTAAGAGGCGTCACTCCCCCTCCCGCTAAAGCTGATCCTGTTGGAATGCAAATGCAAGTGCACCTCAGCACACTGGGCAAGGCATAGAAACCCAAATCATCCAGCCACCTCCTGGAGGCTTTGCTACACGGCGGGCCGCGCATGCGCAGTCCTGCAACCTCAGAAGCACACCAGGCTGCTAACTAGCAGGCCAGTGAAGGGCTTCAAGTGGTCTCGGTCAAGTGAGCAGTTGCTTTTTCCAGACTAATAGGATGTCAGTCGCTGGAAAAGGAGCCACAAGGTAGAAAAGGAAGGCCCCAACCCTCCTCCCTCATATACACACCTCCTGCACAGAGAAAAGAAGCAGAGGGATTTGGGGACAGAACAGAACAGGGAGACTACAGCTTAGAGGATTGCGGACTGTTGTGCACGAGAGGACTGGGAGAGGCCAGGAGTACAGAGGCTGAGAGCAGAGGGCGAATTGGAGAAGATAACAAGGGCCAGGAAGAGGGAGGGGGTTCTGAATTCCTCAGAGGAAGGGACGAGATGCGTCGGGAGCTGTGTAGCCTGAGAAGCTCAGATGGAGGAGGAGGAAAATGGGAAGCAGAGGCAGGGGCGAAGAGGCAGAGGCCCGGTGGCACGCGTGAGTTGATAGGAGTCTGGAGGCAGGAAGGCTAATGCTAGGAGTGGAAGCAGCAGCAAGGCAGGGGCAAGGAGGGCATGAAGAGAGAATCTCAGGGAGTTTGTGGTGAAGCAAATATGAGTGCAGGGGACAAGCCTCAGGAACTCAGCCGCTGATGGAAGTTGGTGGCGAGGAAGGCCAGGATGCCTTCCACGGGACGGGCGCCGTGCCCCCAAGCCCATGTACCAAGGAGACGGAAATAGAGCCAGGGCATTCTGGGGCACAGGCCTCTGCCCCTCGCTGCCCACAGTGCCTTGCATCAGGGTGTAGACCAGTGGGGTAAAGAATGCCTTCTTTGGTTGGGGTACTTCCTGGGGATAATCCCGTGGTCCTGCCGCATTCACATGTCTCCCCTCATTGCATTCCGCCAAGAGTTGTTTGCAATTCAGGTCGCTCAAGCTGCACGGTACAGGGAATGGGAAACAGGTAAGGACAGCAGGGGAAGACACAAGTGCCAATGGGCTGGCCAACATGCAGGGCTGGGCTCCCTAGCCACGCCCACCACAACAATATCAGGCTTGATTCGATCAAGTCGGACCCAGTGCCCTGAAAACCCTTAGCACCTTCCAAGGCACGGTAAACTGGGTGTGCTCGCAAGTGCGTGAGTGTGTCCGTGTTTGGTTGTACGAGTGCGTGTGTGTTCCTGACACCGTACATGGGTGTACTTCCTAAACATAAGTCTGGATATGTGTAAATAGGCATCTGGATGTGGATCCAGGAGGTCCGTCACAGTGTGTTCTGAGTGAGCATGTGGAGGCTGCGGCGAGTGACAGAGAAAGACAGAGATGGAGAGTGGGCTTGCATGTGAGAAATTTTCTGTCCATGTGCGGTGGCAGGAGTGTGTCCGATATGAAGTTGAACAGATGCAATTCAAAGTGTGTGCACGTATACTTGCTTGCTTGAAATTCCCAGGAAACCATTCATTTGGCAAGGCTGCCTTTAGTGCTGTCTGCTTCTCCAAGGTCTCCAGACATGAGTCCGGGGATGCTAAGCAGCCACTGCTGTTGGCGATCCGCATGACAGTGATGATGACGCCTACGAATAGCATTGCTGGGAGCCAGGGTGCCTTGGCCAACGCAGGGAAGCGTCAGAATGCCCTTTCCCTGGTGTCTGAGCATAGCACCCTGCAGGAGCCTTAAACTTATGGCTGTGAGCCAACGGCCCCCGCATTGCCAGCTCCTGCCTATAGCCATTATGACCCACCGCTACTCGGTAGGAGGAAGGATCTGGCAGAGATGTGGGCCAGAGAGGCCAGGCAAGAGGGCAAACAAGAGTGGAGCGGTCACCTGTGCAGTTAGGAGAACCCAATAACCCCTCACCTGCAGACCTTGAATCTCCATTCTGCTGTCATCGAACAGATGACGTGGATGGGGAGAGAGGTGGCGGATTCAGACACCGGCCACTTGCAGGACTGGCAAGGGCAGAGGAGGTGGGGGAGCTGTCCAACACGGGTTCAGCCAGGATGTGGGATGGAGCGGGAGCGGAGGTGCACAGTGGACCCAGCCCGTCCCAGCGGGGATTCCAGGTGTGCGATTTGTGGCTCCGGAGCTCCTGTATTTCCCTGTTGGCCTGTGAGAACTGGTGAGCAGTCAGAGCCAACCCCTAAGGGCCTTCGCGTCCCTTTCGCTATGGCAACTCCACTTGGAACACTGGCACACGTCAGCAGGTGGCGCCTAGAACCTGATCACGTCACAGAGCGCCTAACCCTCCAGGCACCGCCCAGAGGCTTCCCAGCACCCCTGGGGCGCATGTGCAGTCAAGGAGGCATAAGCAGGGCCTGATGGGCTGTGAGCAACAACTGACTACCGCTAAGAGGCGTCACTCCCCCTCCCGCTAAAGCTGATCCTGTTGGAATGCAAATGCAAGTGCACCTCAGCACACTGGGCAAGGCATAGAAACCCAAATCATCCAGCCACCTCCTGGAGGCTTTGCTACACGGCGGGCCGCGCATGCGCAGTCCTGCAACCTCAGAAGCACACCAGGCTGCTAACTAGCAGGCCAGTGAAGGGCTTCAAGTGGTCTCGGTCAAGTGAGCAGTTGCTTTTTCCAGACTAATAGGATGTCAGTCGCTGGAAAAGGAGCCACAAGGTAGAAAAGGAAGGCCCCAACCCTCCTCCCTCATATACACACCTCCTGCACAGAGAAAAGAAGCAGAGGGATTTGGGGACAGAACAGGGAGACTACAGCTTAGAGGATTGCGGACTGTTGTGCACGAGAGGACTGGGAGAGGCCAGGAGTACAGAGGCTGAGAGCAGAGGGCGAATTGGAGAAGATAACAAGGGCCAGGAAGAGGGAGGGGGTTCTGAATTCCTCAGAGGAAGGGACGAGATGCGTCGGGAGCTGTGTAGCCTGAGAAGCTCAGATGGAGGAGGAGGAAAATGGGAAGCAGAGGCAGGGGCGAAGAGGCAGAGGCCCGGTGGCACGCGTGAGTTGATAGGAGTCTGGAGGCAGGAAGGCTAATGCTAGGAGTGGAAGCAGCAGCAAGGCAGGGGCAAGGAGGGCATGAAGAGAGAATCTCAGGGAGTTTGTGGTGAAGCAAATATGAGTGCAGGGGACAAGCCTCAGGAACTCAGCCGCTGATGGAAGTTGGTGGCGAGGAAGGCCAGGATGCCTTCCACGGGACGGGCGCCGTGCCCCCAAGCCCATGTACCAAGGAGACGGAAATAGAGCCAGGGCATTCTGGGGCACAGGCCTCTGCCCCTCGCTGCCCACAGTGCCTTGCATCAGGGTGTAGACCAGTGGGGTAAAGAATGCCTTCTTTGGTTGGGGTACTTCCTGGGGATAATCCCGTGGTCCTGCCGCATTCACATGTCTCCCCTCATTGCATTCCGCCAAGAGTTGTTTGCAATTCAGGTCGCTCAAGCTGCACGGTACAGGGAATGGGAAACAGGTAAGGACAGCAGGGGAAGACACAAGTGCCAATGGGCTGGCCAACATGCAGGGCTGGGCTCCCTAGCCACGCCCACCACAACAATATCAGGCTTGATTCGATCAAGTCGGACCCAGTGCCCTGAAAACCCTTAGCACCTTCCAAGGCACGGTAAACTGGGTGTGCTCGCAAGTGCGTGAGTGTGTCCGTGTTTGGTTGTACGAGTGCGTGTGTGTTCCTGACACCGTACATGGGTGTACTTCCTAAACATAAGTCTGGATATGTGTAAATAGGCATCTGGATGTGGATCCAGGAGGTCCCGTCACAGTGTGTTCTGAGTGAGCATGTGGAGGCTGCGGCGAGTGACAGAGAAAGACAGAGATGGAGAGTGGGCTTGCATGTGAGAAATTTTCTGTCCATGTGCGGTGGCAGGAGTGTGTCCGATATGAAGTTGAACAGATGCAATTCAAAGTGTGTGCACGTATACTTGCTTGCTTGAAATTCCCAGGAAACCATTCATTTGGCAAGGCTGCCTTTAGTGCTGTCTGCTTCTCCAAGGTCTCCAGACATGAGTCCGGGGATGCTAAGCAGCCACTGCTGTTGGCGATCCGCATGACAGTGATGATGACGCCTACGAATAGCATTGCTGGGAGCCAGGGTGCCTTGGCCAACGCAGGGAAGCGTCAGAATGCCCTTTCCCTGGTGTCTGAGCATAGCACCCTGCAGGAGCCTTAAACTTATGGCTGTGAGCCAACGGCCCCCGCATTGCCAGCTCCTGCCTATAGCCATTATGACCCACCGCTACTCGGTAGGAGGAAGGATCTGGCAGAGATGTGGGCCAGAGAGGCCAGGCAAGAGGGCAAACAAGAGTGGAGCGGTCACCTGTGCAGTTAGGAGAACCCAATAACCCCTCACCTGCAGACCTTGAATCTCCATTCTGCTGTCATCGAACAGATGACGTGGATGGGGAGAGAGGTGGCGGATTCAGACACCGGCCACTTGCAGGACTGGCAAGGGCAGAGGAGGTGGGGGAGCTGTCCAACACGGGTTCAGCCAGGATGTGGGATGGAGCGGGAGCGGAGGTGCACAGTGGACCCAGCCCGTCCCAGCGGGGATTCCAGGTGTGCGATTTGTGGCTCCGGAGCTCCTGTATTTCCCTGTTGGCCTGTGAGAACTGGTGAGCAGTCAGAGCCAACCCCTAAGGGCCTTCGCGTCCCTTTCGCTATGGCAACTCCACTTGGAACACTGGCACACGTCAGCAGGTGGCGCCTAGAACCTGATCACGTCACAGAGCGCCTAACCCTCCAGGCACCGCCCAGAGGCTTCCCAGCACCCCTGGGGCGCATGTGGAGTCAAGGAGGCATAAGCAGGGCCTGATGGGCTGTGAGCAACAACTGACTACCGCTAAGAGGCGTCACTCCCCCTCCCGCTAAAGCTGATCCTGTTGGAATGCAAATGCAAGTGCACCTCAGCACACTGGGCAAGGCATAGAAACCCAAATCATCCAGCCACCTCCTGGAGGCTTTGCTACACGGCGGGCCGCGCATGCGCAGTCCTGCAACCTCAGAAGCACACCAGGCTGCTAACTAGCAGGCCAGTGAAGGGCTTCAAGTGGTCTCGGTCAAGTGAGCAGTTGCTTTTTCCAGACTAATAGGATGTCAGTCGCTGGAAAAGGAGCCACAAGGTAGAAAAGGAAGGCCCCAACCCTCCTCCCTCATATACACACCTCCTGCACAGAGAAAAGAAGCAGAGGGATTTGGGGACAGAACAGGGAGACTACAGCTTAGAGGATTGCGGACTGTTGTGCACGAGAGGACTGGGAGAGGCCAGGAGTACAGAGGCTGAGAGCAGAGGGCGAATTGGAGAAGATAACAAGGGCCAGGAAGAGGGAGGGGGTTCTGAATTCCTCAGAGGAAGGGACGAGATGCGTCGGGAGCTGTGTAGCCTGAGAAGCTCAGATGGAGGAGGAGGAAAATGGGAAGCAGAGGCAGGGGCGAAGAGGCAGAGGCCCGGTGGCACGCGTGAGTTGATAGGAGTCTGGAGGCAGGAAGGCTAATGCTAGGAGTGGAAGCAGCAGCAAGGCAGGGGCAAGGAGGGCATGAAGAGAGAATCTCAGGGAGTTTGTGGTGAAGCAAATATGAGTGCAGGGGACAAGCCTCAGGAACTCAGCCGCTGATGGAAGTTGGTGGCGAGGAAGGCCAGGATGCCTTCCACGGGACGGGCGCCGTGCCCCCAAGCCCATGTACCAAGGAGACGGAAATAGAGCCAGGGCATTCTGGGGCACAGGCCTCTGCCCCTCGCTGCCCACAGTGCCTTGCATCAGGGTGTAGACCAGTGGGGTAAAGAATGCCTTCTTTGGTTGGGGTACTTCCTGGGGATAATCCCGTGGTCCTGCCGCATTCACATGTCTCCCCTCATTGCATTCCGCCAAGAGTTGTTTGCAATTCAGGTCGCTCAAGCTGCACGGTACAGGGAATGGGAAACAGGTAAGGACAGCAGGGGAAGACACAAGTGCCAATGGGCTGGCCAACATGCAGGGCTGGGCTCCCTAGCCACGCCCACCACAACAATATCAGGCTTGATTCGATCAAGTCGGACCCAGTGCCCTGAAAACCCTTAGCACCTTCCAAGGCACGGTAAACTGGGTGTGCTCGCAAGTGCGTGAGTGTGTCCGTGTTTGGTTGTACGAGTGCGTGTGTGTTCCTGACACCGTACATGGGTGTACTTCCTAAACATAAGTCTGGATATGTGTAAATAGGCATCTGGATGTGGATCCAGGAGGTCCCGTCACAGTGTGTTCTGAGTGAGCATGTGGAGGCTGCGGCGAGTGACAGAGAAAGACAGAGATGGAGAGTGGGCTTGCATGTGAGAAATTTTCTGTCCATGTGCGGTGGCAGGAGTGTGTCCGATATGAAGTTGAACAGATGCAATTCAAAGTGTGTGCACGTATACTTGCTTGCTTGAAATTCCCAGGAAACCATTCATTTGGCAAGGCTGCCTTTAGTGCTGTCTGCTTCTCCAAGGTCTCCAGACATGAGTCCGGGGATGCTAAGCAGCCACTGCTGTTGGCGATCCGCATGACAGTGATGATGACGCCTACGAATAGCATTGCTGGGAGCCAGGGTGCCTTGGCCAACGCAGGGAAGCGTCAGAATGCCCTTTCCCTGGTGTCTGAGCATAGCACCCTGCAGGAGCCTTAAACTTATGGCTGTGAGCCAACGGCCCCCGCATTGCCAGCTCCTGCCTATAGCCATTATGACCCACCGCTACTCGGTAGGAGGAAGGATCTGGCAGAGATGTGGGCCAGAGAGGCCAGGCAAGAGGGCAAACAAGAGTGGAGCGGTCACCTGTGCAGTTAGGAGAACCCAATAACCCCTCACCTGCAGACCTTGAATCTCCATTCTGCTGTCATCGAACAGATGACGTGGATGGGGAGAGAGGTGGCGGATTCAGACACCGGCCACTTGCAGGACTGGCAAGGGCAGAGGAGGTGGGGGAGCTGTCCAACACGGGTTCAGCCAGGATGTGGGATGGAGCGGGAGCGGAGGTGCACAGTGGACCCAGCCCGTCCCAGCGGGGATTCCAGGTGTGCGATTTGTGGCTCCGGAGCTCCTGTATTTCCCTGTTGGCCTGTGAGAACTGGTGAGCAGTCAGAGCCAACCCCTAAGGGCCTTCGCGTCCCTTTCGCTATGGCAACTCCACTTGGAACACTGGCACACGTCAGCAGGTGGCGCCTAGAACCTGATCACGTCACAGAGCGCCTAACCCTCCAGGCACCGCCCAGAGGCTTCCCAGCACCCCTGGGGCGCATGTGCAGTCAAGGAGGCATAAGCAGGGCCTGATGGGCTGTGAGCAACAACTGACTACCGCTAAGAGGCGTCACTCCCCCTCCCGCTAAAGCTGATCCTGTTGGAATGCAAATGCAAATGCACCTCAGCACACTGGGCAAGGCATAGAAACCCAAATCATCCAGCCACCTCCTGGAGGCTTTGCTACACGGCGGGCCGCGCATGCGCAGTCCTGCAACCTCAGAAGCACACCAGGCTGCTAACTAGCAGGCCAGTGAAGGGCTTCAAGTGGTCTCGGTCAAGTGAGCAGTTGCTTTTTCCAGACTAATAGGATGTCAGTCGCTGGAAAAGGAGCCACAAGGTAGAAAAGGAAGGCCCCAACCCTCCTCCCTCATATACACACCTCCTGCACAGAGAAAAGAAGCAGAGGGATTTGGGGACAGAACAGGGAGACTACAGCTTAGAGGATTGCGGACTGTTGTGCACGAGAGGACTGGGAGAGGCCAGGAGTACAGAGGCTGAGAGCAGAGGGCGAATTGGAGAAGATAACAAGGGCCAGGAAGAGGGAGGGGGTTCTGAATTCCTCAGAGGAAGGGACGAGATGCGTCGGGAGCTGTGTAGCCTGAGAAGCTCAGATGGAGGAGGAGGAAAATGGGAAGCAGAGGCAGGGGCGAAGAGGCAGAGGCCCGGTGGCACGCGTGAGTTGATAGGAGTCTGGAGGCAGGAAGGCTAATGCTAGGAGTGGAAGCAGCAGCAAGGCAGGGGCAAGGAGGGCATGAAGAGAGAATCTCAGGGAGTTTGTGGTGAAGCAAATATGAGTGCAGGGGACAAGCCTCAGGAACTCAGCCGCTGATGGAAGTTGGTGGCGAGGAAGGCCAGGATGCCTTCCACGGGACGGGCGCCGTGCCCCCAAGCCCATGTACCAAGGAGACGGAAATAGAGCCAGGGCATTCTGGGGCACAGGCCTCTGCCCCTCGCTGCCCACAGTGCCTTGCATCAGGGTGTAGACCAGTGGGGTAAAGAATGCCTTCTTTGGTTGGGGTACTTCCTGGGGATAATCCCGTGGTCCTGCCGCATTCACATGTCTCCCCTCATTGCATTCCGCCAAGAGTTGTTTGCAATTCAGGTCGCTCAAGCTGCACGGTACAGGGAATGGGAAACAGGTAAGGACAGCAGGGGAAGACACAAGTGCCAATGGGCTGGCCAACATGCAGGGCTGGGCTCCCTAGCCACGCCCACCACAACAATATCAGGCTTGATTCGATCAAGTCGGACCCAGTGCCCTGAAAACCCTTAGCACCTTCCAAGGCACGGTAAACTGGGTGTGCTCGCAAGTGCGTGAGTGTGTCCGTGTTTGGTTGTACGAGTGCGTGTGTGTTCCTGACACCGTACATGGGTGTACTTCCTAAACATAAGTCTGGATATGTGTAAATAGGCATCTGGATGTGGATCCAGGAGGTCCCGTCACAGTGTGTTCTGAGTGAGCATGTGGAGGCTGCGGCGAGTGACAGAGAAAGACAGAGATGGAGAGTGGGCTTGCATGTGAGAAATTTTCTGTCCATGTGCGGTGGCAGGAGTGTGTCCGATATGAAGTTGAACAGATGCAATTCAAAGTGTGTGCACGTATACTTGCTTGCTTGAAATTCCCAGGAAACCATTCATTTGGCAAGGCTGCCTTTAGTGCTGTCTGCTTCTCCAAGGTCTCCAGACATGAGTCCGGGGATGCTAAGCAGCCACTGCTGTTGGCGATCCGCATGACAGTGATGATGACGCCTACGAATAGCATTGCTGGGAGCCAGGGTGCCTTGGCCAACGCAGGGAAGCGTCAGAATGCCCTTTCCCTGGTGTCTGAGCATAGCACCCTGCAGGAGCCTTAAACTTATGGCTGTGAGCCAACGGCCCCCGCATTGCCAGCTCCTGCCTATAGCCATTATGACCCACCGCTACTCGGTAGGAGGAAGGATCTGGCAGAGATGTGGGCCAGAGAGGCCAGGCAAGAGGGCAAACAAGAGTGGAGCGGTCACCTGTGCAGTTAGGAGAACCCAATAACCCCTCACCTGCAGACCTTGAATCTCCATTCTGCTGTCATCGAACAGATGACGTGGATGGGGAGAGAGGTGGCGGATTCAGACACCGGCCACTTGCAGGACTGGCAAGGGCAGAGGAGGTGGGGGAGCTGTCCAACACGGGTTCAGCCAGGATGTGGGATGGAGCGGGAGCGGAGGTGCACAGTGGACCCAGCCCGTCCCAGCGGGGATTCCAGGTGTGCGATTTGTGGCTCCGGAGCTCCTGTATTTCCCTGTTGGCCTGTGAGAACTGGTGAGCAGTCAGAGCCAACCCCTAAGGGCCTTCGCGTCCCTTTCGCTATGGCAACTCCACTTGGAACACTGGCACACGTCAGCAGGTGGCGCCTAGAACCTGATCACGTCACAGAGCGCCTAACCCTCCAGGCACCGCCCAGAGGCTTCCCAGCACCCCTGGGGCGCATGTGCAGTCAAGGAGGCATAAGCAGGGCCTGATGGGCTGTGAGCAACAACTGACTACCGCTAAGAGGCGTCACTCCCCCTCCCGCTAAAGCTGATCCTGTTGGAATGCAAATGCAAATGCACCTCAGCACACTGGGCAAGGCATAGAAACCCAAATCATCCAGCCACCTCCTGGAGGCTTTGCTACACGGCGGGCCGCGCATGCGCAGTCCTGCAACATCAGAAGCACACCAGGCTGCTACCTAGCAAGCCAGTGAAGGGCTTCAAGTGGTCTCGGTCAAGTGAGCAGTTGCTTTTTCCAGACTAATAGGATGTCAGTCGCAGGAAAAGGAGCCACAAGGTAGAAAAGGAAGGCCCCAACCCTCCTCCCTCATATACACACCTCCTGCACAGAGAAAAGAAGCAGAGGGATTTGGGGACAGAACAGAACAGGGAGACTACAGCTTAGAGGAATGCGGACTCTTGTGCACGAGAGGACTGGGAGAGGCCAGGAGTACAGAGGCTGAGAGCAGAGGGCGAATTGGAGAAGATAACAAGGGCCAGGAAGAGGGAGGGGGTTCTGAATTCCTCAGAGGAAGGGACGAGATGCGTCGGGAGCTGTGTAGCCTGAGAAGCTCAGATGGAGGAGGAGGAAAATGGGAAGCAGAGGCAGGGGCGAAGAGGCAGAGGCCCGGTGGCACGCGTGAGTTGATAGGAGTCTGGAGGCAGGAAGGCTAATGCTAGGAGTGGAAGCAGCAGCAAGGCAGGGGCAAGGAGGGCATGAAGAGAGAATCTCAGGGAGTTTGTGGTGAAGCAAATATGAGTGCAGGGGACAAGCCTCAGGAACTCAGCCGCTGATGGAAGTTGGTGGCGAGGAAGGCCAGGATGCCTTCCACGGGACGGGCGCCGTGCCCCCAAGCCCATGTACCAAGGAGACGGAAATAGAGCCAGGGCATTCTGGGGCACAGGCCTCTGCCCCTCGCTGCCCACAGTGCCTTGCATCAGGGTGTAGACCAGTGGGGTAAAGAATGCCTTCTTTGGTTGGGGTACTTCCTGGGGATAATCCCGTGGTCCTGCCGCATTCACATGTCTCCCCTCATTGCATTCCGCCAAGAGTTGTTTGCAATTCAGGTCGCTCAAGCTGCACGGTACAGGGAATGGGAAACAGGTAAGGACAGCAGGGGAAGACACAAGTGCCAATGGGCTGGCCAACATGCAGGGCTGGGCTCCCTAGCCACGCCCACCACAACAATATCAGGCTTGATTCGATCAAGTCGGACCCAGTGCCCTGAAAACCCTTAGCACCTTCCAAGGCACGGTAAACTGGGTGTGCTCGCAAGTGCGTGAGTGTGTCCGTGTTTGGTTGTACGAGTGCGTGTGTGTTCCTGACACCGTACATGGGTGTACTTCCTAAACATAAGTCTGGATATGTGTAAATAGGCATCTGGATGTGGATCCAGGAGGTCCCGTCACAGTGTGTTCTGAGTGAGCATGTGGAGGCTGCGGCGAGTGACAGAGAAAGACAGAGATGGAGAGTGGGCTTGCATGTGAGAAATTTTCTGTCCATGTGCGGTGGCAGGAGTGTGTCCGATATGAAGTTGAACAGATGCAATTCAAAGTGTGTGCACGTATACTTGCTTGCTTGAAATTCCCAGGAAACCATTCATTTGGCAAGGCTGCCTTTAGTGCTGTCTGCTTCTCCAAGGTCTCCAGACATGAGTCCGGGGATGCTAAGCAGCCACTGCTGTTGGCGATCCGCATGACAGTGATGATGACGCCTACGAATAGCATTGCTGGGAGCCAGGGTGCCTTGGCCAACGCAGGGAAGCGTCAGAATGCCCTTTCCCTGGTGTCTGAGCATAGCACCCTGCAGGAGCCTTAAACTTATGGCTGTGAGCCAACGGCCCCCGCATTGCCAGCTCCTGCCTATAGCCATTATGACCCACCGCTACTCGGTAGGAGGAAGGATCTGGCAGAGATGTGGGCCAGAGAGGCCAGGCAAGAGGGCAAACAAGAGTGGAGCGGTCACCTGTGCAGTTAGGAGAACCCAATAACCCCTCACCTGCAGACCTTGAATCTCCATTCTGCTGTCATCGAACAGATGACGTGGATGGGGAGAGAGGTGGCGGATTCAGACACCGGCCACTTGCAGGACTGGCAAGGGCAGAGGAGGTGGGGGAGCTGTCCAACACGGGTTCAGCCAGGATGTGGGATGGAGCGGGAGCGGAGGTGCACAGTGGACCCAGCCCGTCCCAGCGGGGATTCCAGGTGTGCGATTTGTGGCTCCGGAGCTCCTGTATTTCCCTGTTGGCCTGTGAGAACTGGTGAGCAGTCAGAGCCAACCCCTAAGGGCCTTCGCGTCCCTTTCGCTATGGCAACTCCACTTGGAACACTGGCACACGTCAGCAGGTGGCGCCTAGAACCTGATCACGTCACAGAGCGCCTAACCCTCCAGGCACCGCCCAGAGGCTTCCCAGCACCCCTGGGGCGCATGTGCAGTCAAGGAGGCATAAGCAGGGCCTGATGGGCTGTGAGCAACAACTGACTACCGCTAAGAGGCGTCACTCCCCCTCCCGCTAAAGCTGATCCTGTTGGAATGCAAATGCAAGTGCACCTCAGCACACTGGGCAAGGCATAGAAACCCAAATCATCCAGCCACCTCCTGGAGGCTTTGCTACACGGCGGGCCGCGCATGCGCAGTCCTGCAACCTCAGAAGCACACCAGGCTGCTAACTAGCAGGCCAGTGAAGGGCTTCAAGTGGTCTCGGTCAAGTGAGCAGTTGCTTTTTCCAGACTAATAGGATGTCAGTCGCTGGAAAAGGAGCCACAAGGTAGAAAAGGAAGGCCCCAACCCTCCTCCCTCATATACACACCTCCTGCACAGAGAAAAGAAGCAGAGGGATTTGGGGACAGAACAGGGAGACTACAGCTTAGAGGATTGCGGACTGTTGTGCACGAGAGGACTGGGAGAGGCCAGGAGTACAGAGGCTGAGAGCAGAGGGCGAATTGGAGAAGATAACAAGGGCCAGGAAGAGGGAGGGGGTTCTGAATTCCTCAGAGGAAGGGACGAGATGCGTCGGGAGCTGTGTAGCCTGAGAAGCTCAGATGGAGGAGGAGGAAAATGGGAAGCAGAGGCAGGGGCGAAGAGGCAGAGGCCCGGTGGCACGCGTGAGTTGATAGGAGTCTGGAGGCAGGAAGGCTAATGCTAGGAGTGGAAGCAGCAGCAAGGCAGGGGCAAGGAGGGCATGAAGAGAGAATCTCAGGGAGTTTGTGGTGAAGCAAATATGAGTGCAGGGGACAAGCCTCAGGAACTCAGCCGCTGATGGAAGTTGGTGGCGAGGAAGGCCAGGATGCCTTCCACGGGACGGGCGCCGTGCCCCCAAGCCCATGTACCAAGGAGACGGAAATAGAGCCAGGGCATTCTGGGGCACAGGCCTCTGCCCCTCGCTGCCCACAGTGCCTTGCATCAGGGTGTAGACCAGTGGGGTAAAGAATGCCTTCTTTGGTTGGGGTACTTCCTGGGGATAATCCCGTGGTCCTGCCGCATTCACATGTCTCCCCTCATTGCATTCCGCCAAGAGTTGTTTGCAATTCAGGTCGCTCAAGCTGCACGGTACAGGGAATGGGAAACAGGTAAGGACAGCAGGGGAAGACACAAGTGCCAATGGGCTGGCCAACATGCAGGGCTGGGCTCCCTAGCCACGCCCACCACAACAATATCAGGCTTGATTCGATCAAGTCGGACCCAGTGCCCTGAAAACCCTTAGCACCTTCCAAGGCACGGTAAACTGGGTGTGCTCGCAAGTGCGTGAGTGTGTCCGTGTTTGGTTGTACGAGTGCGTGTGTGTTCCTGACACCGTACATGGGTGTACTTCCTAAACATAAGTCTGGATATGTGTAAATAGGCATCTGGATGTGGATCCAGGAGGTCCCGTCACAGTGTGTTCTGAGTGAGCATGTGGAGGCTGCGGCGAGTGACAGAGAAAGACAGAGATGGAGAGTGGGCTTGCATGTGAGAAATTTTCTGTCCATGTGCGGTGGCAGGAGTGTGTCCGATATGAAGTTGAACAGATGCAATTCAAAGTGTGTGCACGTATACTTGCTTGCTTGAAATTCCCAGGAAACCATTCATTTGGCAAGGCTGCCTTTAGTGCTGTCTGCTTCTCCAAGGTCTCCAGACATGAGTCCGGGGATGCTAAGCAGCCACTGCTGTTGGCGATCCGCATGACAGTGATGATGACGCCTACGAATAGCATTGCTGGGAGCCAGGGTGCCTTGGCCAACGCAGGGAAGCGTCAGAATGCCCTTTCCCTGGTGTCTGAGCATAGCACCCTGCAGGAGCCTTAAACTTATGGCTGTGAGCCAACGGCCCCCGCATTGCCAGCTCCTGCCTATAGCCATTATGACCCACCGCTACTCGGTAGGAGGAAGGATCTGGCAGAGATGTGGGCCAGAGAGGCCAGGCAAGAGGGCAAACAAGAGTGGAGCGGTCACCTGTGCAGTTAGGAGAACCCAATAACCCCTCACCTGCAGACCTTGAATCTCCATTCTGCTGTCATCGAACAGATGACGTGGATGGGGAGAGAGGTGGCGGATTCAGACACCGGCCACTTGCAGGACTGGCAAGGGCAGAGGAGGTGGGGGAGCTGTCCAACACGGGTTCAGCCAGGATGTGGGATGGAGCGGGAGCGGAGGTGCACAGTGGACCCAGCCCGTCCCAGCGGGGATTCCAGGTGTGCGATTTGTGGCTCCGGAGCTCCTGTATTTCCCTGTTGGCCTGTGAGAACTGGTGAGCAGTCAGAGCCAACCCCTAAGGGCCTTCGCGTCCCTTTCGCTATGGCAACTCCACTTGGAACACTGGCACACGTCAGCAGGTGGCGCCTAGAACCTGATCACGTCACAGAGCGCCTAACCCTCCAGGCACCGCCCAGAGGCTTCCCAGCACCCCTGGGGCGCATGTGCAGTCAAGGAGGCATAAGCAGGGCCTGATGGGCTGTGAGCAACAACTGACTACCGCTAAGAGGCGTCACTCCCCCTCCCGCTAAAGCTGATCCTGTTGGAATGCAAATGCAAGTGCACCTCAGCACACTGGGCAAGGCATAGAAACCCAAATCATCCAGCCACCTCCTGGAGGCTTTGCTACACGGCGGGCCGCGCATGCGCAGTCCTGCAACCTCAGAAGCACACCAGGCTGCTAACTAGCAGGCCAGTGAAGGGCTTCAAGTGGTCTCGGTCAAGTGAGCAGTTGCTTTTTCCAGACTAATAGGATGTCAGTCGCTGGAAAAGGAGCCACAAGGTAGAAAAGGAAGGCCCCAACCCTCCTCCCTCATATACACACCTCCTGCACAGAGAAAAGAAGCAGAGGGATTTGGGGACAGAACAGGGAGACTACAGCTTAGAGGATTGCGGACTGTTGTGCACGAGAGGACTGGGAGAGGCCAGGAGTACAGAGGCTGAGAGCAGAGGGCGAATTGGAGAAGATAACAAGGGCCAGGAAGAGGGAGGGGGTTCTGAATTCCTCAGAGGAAGGGACGAGATGCGTCGGGAGCTGTGTAGCCTGAGAAGCTCAGATGGAGGAGGAGGAAAATGGGAAGCAGAGGCAGGGGCGAAGAGGCAGAGGCCCGGTGGCACGCGTGAGTTGATAGGAGTCTGGAGGCAGGAAGGCTAATGCTAGGAGTGGAAGCAGCAGCAAGGCAGGGGCAAGGAGGGCATGAAGAGAGAATCTCAGGGAGTTTGTGGTGAAGCAAATATGAGTGCAGGGGACAAGCCTCAGGAACTCAGCCGCTGATGGAAGTTGGTGGCGAGGAAGGCCAGGATGCTTCCACGGGACGGGCGCCGTGCCCCCAAGCCCATGTACCAAGGAGACGGAAATAGAGCCAGGGCATTCTGGGGCACAGGCCTCTGCCCCTCGCTGCCCACAGTGCCTTGCATCAGGGTGTAGACCAGTGGGGTAAAGAATGCCTTCTTTGGTTGGGGTACTTCCTGGGGATAATCCCGTGGTCCTGCCGCATTCACATGTCTCCCCTCATTGCATTCCGCCAAGAGTTGTTTGCAATTCAGGTCGCTCAAGCTGCACGGTACAGGGAATGGGAAACAGGTAAGGACAGCAGGGGAAGACACAAGTGCCAATGGGCTGGCCAACATGCAGGGCTGGGCTCCCTAGCCACGCCCACCACAACAATATCAGGCTTGATTCGATCAAGTCGGACCCAGTGCCCTGAAAACCCTTAGCACCTTCCAAGGCACGGTAAACTGGGTGTGCTCGCAAGTGCGTGAGTGTGTCCGTGTTTGGTTGTACGAGTGCGTGTGTGTTCCTGACACCGTACATGGGTGTACTTCCTAAACATAAGTCTGGATATGTGTAAATAGGCATCTGGATGTGGATCCAGGAGGTCCCGTCACAGTGTGTTCTGAGTGAGCATGTGGAGGCTGCGGCGAGTGACAGAGAAAGACAGAGATGGAGAGTGGGCTTGCATGTGAGAAATTTTCTGTCCATGTGCGGTGGCAGGAGTGTGTCCGATATGAAGTTGAACAGATGCAATTCAAAGTGTGTGCACGTATACTTGCTTGCTTGAAATTCCCAGGAAACCATTCATTTGGCAAGGCTGCCTTTAGTGCTGTCTGCTTCTCCAAGGTCTCCAGACATGAGTCCGGGGATGCTAAGCAGCCACTGCTGTTGGCGATCCGCATGACAGTGATGATGACGCCTACGAATAGCATTGCTGGGAGCCAGGGTGCCTTGGCCAACGCAGGGAAGCGTCAGAATGCCCTTTCCCTGGTGTCTGAGCATAGCACCCTGCAGGAGCCTTAAACTTATGGCTGTGAGCCAACGGCCCCCGCATTGCCAGCTCCTGCCTATAGCCATTATGACCCACCGCTACTCGGTAGGAGGAAGGATCTGGCAGAGATGTGGGCCAGAGAGGCCAGGCAAGAGGGCAAACAAGAGTGGAGCGGTCACCTGTGCAGTTAGGAGAACCCAATAACCCCTCACCTGCAGACCTTGAATCTCCATTCTGCTGTCATCGAACAGATGACGTGGATGGGGAGAGAGGTGGCGGATTCAGACACCGGCCACTTGCAGGACTGGCAAGGGCAGAGGAGGTGGGGGAGCTGTCCAACACGGGTTCAGCCAGGATGTGGGATGGAGCGGGAGCGGAGGTGCACAGTGGACCCAGCCCGTCCCAGCGGGGATTCCAGGTGTGCGATTTGTGGCTCCGGAGCTCCTGTATTTCCCTGTTGGCCTGTGAGAACTGGTGAGCAGTCAGAGCCAACCCCTAAGGGCCTTCGCGTCCCTTTCGCTATGGCAACTCCACTTGGAACACTGGCACACGTCAGCAGGTGGCGCCTAGAACCTGATCACGTCACAGAGCGCCTAACCCTCCAGGCACCGCCCAGAGGCTTCCCAGCACCCCTGGGGCGCATGTGCAGTCAAGGAGGCATAAGCAGGGCCTGATGGGCTGTGAGCAACAACTGACTACCGCTAAGAGGCGTCACTCCCCCTCCCGCTAAAGCTGATCCTGTTGGAATGCAAATGCAAGTGCACCTCAGCACACTGGGCAAGGCATAGAAACCCAAATCATCCAGCCACCTCCTGGAGGCTTTGCTACACGGCGGGCCGCGCATGCGCAGTCCTGCAACATCAGAAGCACACCAGGCTGCTACCTAGCAAGCCAGTGAAGGGCTTCAAGTGGTCTCGGTCAAGTGAGCAGTTGCTTTTTCCAGACTAATAGGATGTCAGTCGCAGGAAAAGGAGCCACAAGGTAGAAAAGGAAGGCCCCAACCCTCCTCCCTCATATACACACCTCCTGCACAGAGAAAAGAAGCAGAGGGATTTGGGGACAGAACAGAACAGGGAGACTACAGCTTAGAGGAATGCGGACTCTTGTGCACGAGAGGACTGGGAGAGGCCAGGAGTACAGAGGCTGAGAGCAGAGGGCGAATTGGAGAAGATAACAAGGGCCAGGAAGAGGGAGGGGGTTCTGAATTCCTCAGAGGAAGGGACGAGATGCGTCGGGAGCTGTGTAGCCTGTGAAGCTCAGATGGAGGAGGAGGAAAATGGGAAGCAGAGGCAGGGGCGAAGAGGCAGAGGCCCGGTGGCACGCGTGAGTTGATAGGAGTCTGGAGGCAGGAAGGCTAATGCTAGGAGTGGAAGCAGCAGCAAGGCAGGGGCAAGGAGGGCATGAAGAGACAATCTCAGGGAGTTTGTGGTGAAGCAAATATGAGTGCAGGGGACAAGCCTCAGGAACTCAGCCGCTGATGGAAGTTGGTGGCGAGGAAGGCCAGGATGCTTGCCACGGGACGGGCGCCGTGCCCCCAAGCCCATGTACCAACGAGACGGAAATAGAGCCAGGGCATTCTGGGGCACAGGCCTCTGCCCCTCGCTGCCCACAGTGCCTTGCTTCAGGGTGTAGACCAGAGGGGTAAAGAATGCCTTCTTTGGTTGGGGTACTTCCTGGGGATAATCCCGTGGTCCTGCCGCATTCACATGTCTCCCCTCATTGCAATCCGCCAAGAGTTGTTTGCAATTCAGGTCGCTCAAGCTGCACGGTACAGGGAATGGAAAACAGGTAAGGACAGCAGGGGAAGACACAAGTGCCAATGGGCTGGCCAACATGCAGGGCTGGGCTCCCTAGCCACGCCCACCACAACAATATCAGGCTTGATTCGATCAAGTCGGACCCAGTGCCCTGAAAACCCTTAGCACCTTCCAAGGCACGGTAAACTGGGTGTGCTCGCAAGTGCGTGAGTGTGTCCGTGTTTGGTTGTACGAGTGCGTGTGTGTTCCTGACACCGTACATGGGTGTACTTCCTAAACATAAGTCTGGATATGTGTAAATAGGCATCTGGATGTGGATCCAGGAGGTCCGGTCACAGTGTGTTCTGAGTGAGCATGTGGAGGCTGCGGCGAGTGACAGAGAAAGACAGAGATGGAGAGTGGGCTTGCATGTGAGAAATTTTCTGTCCATGTGCGGTGGCAGGAGTGTGTCCGATATGAAGTTGAACAGATGCAATTCAAAGTGTGTGCACGTATACTTGCTTGCTTGAAATTCCCAGGAAACCATTCATTTGGCAAGGCTGCCTTTAGTGCTGTCTGCTTCTCCAAGGTCTCCAGACATGAGTCCGGGGATGCTAAGCAGCCACTGCTGTTGGCGATCCGCATGACAGTGATGATGACGCCTACGAATAGCATTGCTGGGAGCCAGGGTGCCTTGGCCAACGCAGGGAAGCGTCAGAATGCCCTTTCCCTGGTGTCTGAGCATAGCACCCTGCAGGAGCCTTAAACTTATGGCTGTGAGCCAACGGCCCCCGCATTGCCAGCTCCTGCCTATAGCCATTATGACCCACCGCTACTCGGTAGGAGGAAGGATCTGGCAGAGATGTGGGCCAGAGAGGCCAGGCAAGAGGGCAAACAAGAGTGGAGCGGTCACCTGTGCAGTTAGGAGAACCCAATAACCCCTCACCTGCAGACCTTGAATCTCCATTCTGCTGTCATCGAACAGATGACGTGGATGGGGAGAGAGGTGGCGGATTCAGACACCGGCCACTTGCAGGACTGGCAAGGGCAGAGGAGGTGGGGGAGCTGTCCAACACGGGTTCAGCCAGGATGTGGGATGGAGCGGGAGCGGAGGTGCACAGTGGACCCAGCCCGTCCCAGCGGGGATTCCAGGTGTGCGATTTGTGGCTCCGGAGCTCCTGTATTTCCCTGTTGGCCTGTGAGAACTGGTGAGCAGTCAGAGCCAACCCCTAAGGGCCTTCGCGTCCCTTTCGCTATGGCAACTCCACTTGGAACACTGGCACACGTCAGCAGGTGGCGCCTAGAACCTGATCACGTCACAGAGCGCCTAACCCTCCAGGCACCGCCCAGAGGCTTCCCAGCACCCCTGGGGCGCATGTGCAGTCAAGGAGGCATAAGCAGGGCCTGATGGGCTGTGAGCAACAACTGACTACCGCTAAGAGGCGTCACTCCCCCTCCCGCTAAAGCTGATCCTGTTGGAATGCAAATGCAAGTGCACCTCAGCACACTGGGCAAGGCATAGAAACCCAAATCATCCAGCCACCTCCTGGAGGCTTTGCTACACGGCGGGCCGCGCATGCGCAGTCCTGCAACATCAGAAGCACACCAGGCTGCTACCTAGCAAGCCAGTGAAGGGCTTCAAGTGGTCTCGGTCAAGTGAGCAGTTGCTTTTTCCAGACTAATAGGATGTCAGTCGCAGGAAAAGGAGCCACAAGGTAGAAAAGGAAGGCCCCAACCCTCCTCCCTCATATACACACCTCCTGCACAGAGAAAAGAAGCAGAGGGATTTGGGGACAGAACAGAACAGGGAGACTACAGCTTAGAGGAATGCGGACTCTTGTGCACGAGAGGACTGGGAGAGGCCAGGAGTACAGAGGCTGAGAGCAGAGGGCGAATTGGAGAAGATAACAAGGGCCAGGAAGAGGGAGGGGGTTCTGAATTCCTCAGAGGAAGGGACGAGATGCGTCGGGAGCTGTGTAGCCTGTGAAGCTCAGATGGAGGAGGAGGAAAATGGGAAGCAGAGGCAGGGGCGAAGAGGCAGAGGCCCGGTGGCACGCGTGAGTTGATAGGAGTCTGGAGGCAGGAAGGCTAATGCTAGGAGTGGAAGCAGCAGCAAGGCAGGGGCAAGGAGGGCATGAAGAGACAATCTCAGGGAGTTTGTGGTGAAGCAAATATGAGTGCAGGGGACAAGCCTCAGGAACTCAGCCGCTGATGGAAGTTGGTGGCGAGGAAGGCCAGGATGCTTGCCACGGGACGGGCGCCGTGCCCCCAAGCCCATGTACCAACGAGACGGAAATAGAGCCAGGGCATTCTGGGGCACAGGCCTCTGCCCCTCGCTGCCCACAGTGCCTTGCTTCAGGGTGTAGACCAGAGGGGTAAAGAATGCCTTCTTTGGTTGGGGTACTTCCTGGGGATAATCCCGTGGTCCTGCCGCATTCACATGTCTCCCCTCATTGCATTCCGCCAAGAGTTGTTTGCAATTCAGGTCGCTCAAGCTGCACGGTACAGGGAATGGGAAACAGGTAAGGACAGCAGGGGAAGACACAAGTGCCAATGGGCTGGCCAACATGCAGGGCTGGGCTCCCTAGCCACGCCCACCACAACAATATCAGGCTTGATTCGATCAAGTCGGACCCAGTGCCCTGAAAACCCTTAGCACCTTCCAAGGCACGGTAAACTGGGTGTGCTCGCAAGTGCGTGAGTGTGTCCGTGTTTGGTTGTACGAGTGCGTGTGTGTTCCTGACACCGTACATGGGTGTACTTCCTAAACATAAGTCTGGATATGTGTAAATAGGCATCTGGATGTGGATCCAGGAGGTCCGGTCACAGTGTGTTCTGAGTGAGCATGTGGAGGCTGCGGCGAGTGACAGAGAAAGACAGAGATGGAGAGTGGGCTTGCATGTGAGAAATTTTCTGTCCATGTGCGGTGGCAGGAGTGTGTCCGATATGAAGTTGAACAGATGCAATTCAAAGTGTGTGCACGTATACTTGCTTGCTTGAAATTCCCAGGAAACCATTCATTTGGCAAGGCTGCCTTTAGTGCTGTCTGCTTCTCCAAGGTCTCCAGACATGAGTCCGGGGATGCTAAGCAGCCACTGCTGTTGGCGATCCGCATGACAGTGATGATGACGCCTACGAATAGCATTGCTGGGAGCCAGGGTGCCTTGGCCAACGCAGGGAAGCGTCAGAATGCCCTTTCCCTGGTGTCTGAGCATAGCACCCTGCAGGAGCCTTAAACTTATGGCTGTGAGCCAACGGCCCCCCGCATTGCCAGCTCCTGCCTATAGCCATTATGACCCACCGCTACTCGGTAGGAGGAAGGATCTGGCAGAGATGTGGGCCAGAGAGGCCAGGCAAGAGGGCAAACAAGAGTGGAGCGGTCACCTGTGCAGTTAGGAGAACCCAATAACCCCTCACCTGCAGACCTTGAATCTCCATTCTGCTGTCATCGAACAGATGACGTGGATGGGGAGAGAGGTGGCGGATTCAGACACCGGCCACTTGCAGGACTGGCAAGGGCAGAGGAGGTGGGGGAGCTGTCCAACACGGGTTCAGCCAGGATGTGGGATGGAGCGGGAGCGGAGGTGCACAGTGGACCCAGCCCGTCCCAGCGGGGATTCCAGGTGTGCGATTTGTGGCTCCGGAGCTCCTGTATTTCCCTGTTGGCCTGTGAGAACTGGTGAGCAGTCAGAGCCAACCCCTAAGGGCCTTCGCGTCCCTTTCGCTATGGCAACTCCACTTGGAACACTGGCACACGTCAGCAGGTGGCGCCTAGAACCTGATCACGTCACAGAGCGCCTAACCCTCCAGGCACCGCCCAGAGGCTTCCCAGCACCCCTGGGGCGCATGTGCAGTCAAGGAGGCATAAGCAGGGCCTGATGGGCTGTGAGCAACAACTGACTACCGCTAAGAGGCGTCACTCCCCCTCCCGCTAAAGCTGATCCTGTTGGAATGCAAATGCAAGTGCACCTCAGCACACTGGGCAAGGCATAGAAACCCAAATCATCCAGCCACCTCCTGGAGGCTTTGCTACACGGCGGGCCGCGCATGCGCAGTCCTGCAACCTCAGAAGCACACCAGGCTGCTAACTAGCAGGCCAGTGAAGGGCTTCAAGTGGTCTCGGTCAAGTGAGCAGTTGCTTTTTCCAGACTAATAGGATGTCAGTCGCTGGAAAAGGAGCCACAAGGTAGAAAAGGAAGGCCCCAACCCTCCTCCCTCATATACACACCTCCTGCACAGAGAAAAGAAGCAGAGGGATTTGGGGACAGAACAGGGAGTCTACAGCTTAGAGGATTGCGGACTGTTGTGCACGAGAGGACTGGGAGAGGCCAGGAGTACAGAGGCTGAGAGCAGAGGGCGAATTGGAGAAGATAACAAGGGCCAGGAAGAGGGAGGGGGTTCTGAATTCCTCAGAGGAAGGGACGAGATGCGTCGGGAGCTGTGTAGCCTGAGAAGCTCAGATGGAGGAGGAGGAAAATGGGAAGCAGAGGCAGGGGCGAAGAGGCAGAGGCCCGGTGGCACGCGTGAGTTGATAGGAGTCTGGAGGCAGGAAGGCTAATGCTAGGAGTGGAAGCAGCAGCAAGGCAGGGGCAAGGAGGGCATGAAGAGAGAATCTCAGGGAGTTTGTGGTGAAGCAAATATGAGTGCAGGGGACAAGCCTCAGGAACTCAGCCGCTGATGGAAGTTGGTGGCGAGGAAGGCCAGGATGCCTTCCACGGGACGGGCGCCGTGCCCCCAAGCCCATGTACCAAGGAGACGGAAATAGAGCCAGGGCATTCTGGGGCACAGGCCTCTGCCCCTCGCTGCCCACAGTGCCTTGCATCAGGGTGTAGACCAGTGGGGTAAAGAATGCCTTCTTTGGTTGGGGTACTTCCTGGGGATAATCCCGTGGTCCTGCCGCATTCACATGTCTCCCCTCATTGCATTCCGCCAAGAGTTGTTTGCAATTCAGGTCGCTCAAGCTGCATGGTACAGGGAATGGGAAACAGGTAAGGACAGCAGGGGAAGACACAAGTGCCAATGGGCTGGCCAACATGCAGGGCTGGGCTCCCTAGCCACGCCCACCACAACAATATCAGGCTTGATTCGATCAAGTCGGACCCAGTGCCCTGAAAACCCTTAGCACCTTCCAAGGCACGGTAAACTGGGTGTGCTCGCAAGTGCGTGAGTGTGTCCGTGTTTGGTTGTACGAGTGCGTGTGTGTTCCTGACACCGTACATGGGTGTACTTCCTAAACATAAGTCTGGATATGTGTAAATAGGCATCTGGATGTGGATCCAGGAGGTCCCGTCACAGTGTGTTCTGAGTGAGCATGTGGAGGCTGCGGCGAGTGACAGAGAAAGACAGAGATGGAGAGTGGGCTTGCATGTGAGAAATTTTCTGTCCATGTGCGGTGGCAGGAGTGTGTCCGATATGAAGTTGAACAGATGCAATTCAAAGTGTGTGCACGTATACTTGCTTGCTTGAAATTCCCAGGAAACCATTCATTTGGCAAGGCTGCCTTTAGTGCTGTCTGCTTCTCCAAGGTCTCCAGACATGAGTCCGGGGATGCTAAGCAGCCACTGCTGTTGGCGATCCGCATGACAGTGATGATGACGCCTATGAATAGCATTGCTGGGAGCCAGGGTGCCTTGGCCAACGCAGGGAAGCGTCAGAATGCCCTTTCCCTGGTGTCTGAGCATAGCACCCAGAAGGAGCCTTAAACGTATGGCTGTGAGCCAAAGGCCCCCCGCATTGCCAGCTCCTGCCTATAGCCATTATGACCCGCCGCTACTCGGTAGGAGGAAGGATCTGGCAGAGATGTGGGCCAGAGAGGCCAGGCAAGAGGGCAAACAAGAGTGGAGCGGTCACCTGTGCAGTTAGGAGAACCCAATAACCCCTCACCTGCTGACCTTGAATCTCCATTCTGCTGTCATCGAACAGATGACGTGGATGGGGAGAGAGGTGGCGGATTCAGACACCGGCCACTTCCAGGACTGGCAAGGGCAGAGGAGGTGGGGGAGCTGTCCAACACGGGTTCAGCCAGGATGTGGGATGGAGCGGGAGCGGAGGTGAAAAGTGGACCCAGCCCGTCCCAGCGGGGATTCCAGGTGTGCGATTTGTGGCTGCGGAGGTCCTGTACTTCCCTGTTGGCCTGTGAGAACTGGTGAGCAGTCAGAGCCAACCCCTAAGGGCCTTCGCGTCCCTTTCGCTATGGCAACTCCACTTGGAACACTGGCACACGTCAGCAGGTGGCGCCTAGAACCTGATCACGTCACAGAGCGCCTAACCCTCCAGGCACCGCCCAGAGGCTTCCCAGCACCCCTGGGGCGCATGTGCAGTCAAGGAGGCATAAGCAGGGCCTGTTGGGCTGTGAGCAACAACTGACTACCGCTAAGAGGCGTCACTCCCCCTCCCGCTAAAGCTGATCCTGTTGGAATGCAAATGCAAATGCACCTCAGCACACTGGGCAAGGCATAGAAACCCAAATCATCCAGCCACCTCCTGGAGGCTTTGCTACACGGCGGGCCGCGCATGCGCAGTCCTGCAACCTCAGAAGCACACCAGGCTGCTAACTAGCAGGCCAGTGAAGGGCTTCAAGTGGTCTCGGTCAAGTGAGCAGTTGCTTTTTCCAGACTAATAGGATGTCAGTCGCTGGAAAAGGAGCCACAAGGTAGAAAAGGAAGGCCCCAACCCTCCTCCCTCATATACACACCTCCTGCACAGAGAAAAGAAGCAGAGGGATTTGGGGACAGAACAGGGAGTCTACAGCTTAGAGGATTGCGGACTGTTGTGCACGAGAGGACTGGGAGAGGCCAGGAGTACAGAGGCTGAGAGCAGAGGGCGAATTGGAGAAGATAACAAGGGCCAGGAAGAGGGAGGGGGTTCTGAATTCCTCAGAGGAAGGGACGAGATGCGTCGGGAGCTGTGTAGCCTGAGAAGCTCAGATGGAGGAGGAGGAAAATGGGAAGCAGAGGCAGGGGCGAAGAGGCAGAGGCCCGGTGGCACGCGTGAGTTGATAGGAGTCTGGAGGCAGGAAGGCTAATGCTAGGAGTGGAAGCAGCAGCAAGGCAGGGGCAAGGAGGGCATGAAGAGAGAATCTCAGGGAGTTTGTGGTGAAGCAAATATGAGTGCAGGGGACAAGCCTCAGGAACTCAGCCGCTGATGGAAGTTGGTGGCGAGGAAGGCCAGGATGCCTTCCACGGGACGGGCGCCGTGCCCCCAAGCCCATGTACCAAGGAGACGGAAATAGAGCCAGGGCATTCTGGGGCACAGGCCTCTGCCCCTCGCTGCCCACAGTGCCTTGCATCAGGGTGTAGACCAGTGGGGTAAAGAATGCCTTCTTTGGTTGGGGTACTTCCTGGGGATAATCCCGTGGTCCTGCCGCATTCACATGTCTCCCCTCATTGCATTCCGCCAAGAGTTGTTTGCAATTCAGGTCGCTCAAGCTGCATGGTACAGGGAATGGGAAACAGGTAAGGACAGCAGGGAAGACACAAGTGCCAATGGGCTGGCCAACATGCAGGGCTGGGCTCCCTAGCCACGCCCACCACAACAATATCAGGCTTGATTCGATCAAGTCGGACCCAGTGCCCTGAAAACCCTTAGCACCTTCCAAGGCACGGTAAACTGGGTGTGCTCGCAAGTGCGTGAGTGTGTCCGTGTTTGGTTGTACGAGTGCGTGTGTGTTCCTGACACCGTACATGGGTGTACTTCCTAAACATAAGTCTGGATATGTGTAAATAGGCATCTGGATGTGGATCCAGGAGGTCCCGTCACAGTGTGTTCTGAGTGAGCATGTGGAGGCTGCGGCGAGTGACAGAGAAAGACAGAGATGGAGAGTGGGCTTGCATGTGAGAAATTTTCTGTCCATGTGCGGTGGCAGGAGTGTGTCCGATATGAAGTTGAACAGATGCAATTCAAAGTGTGTGCACGTATACTTGCTTGCTTGAAATTCCCAGGAAACCATTCATTTGGCAAGGCTGCCTTTAGTGCTGTCTGCTTCTCCAAGGTCTCCAGACATGAGTCCGGGGATGCTAAGCAGCCACTGCTGTTGGCGATCCGCATGACAGTGATGATGACGCCTATGAATAGCATTGCTGGGAGCCAGGGTGCCTTGGCCAACGCAGGGAAGCGTCAGAATGCCCTTCCCTGGTGTCTGAGCATAGCACCCAGAAGGAGCCTTAAACGTATGGCTGTGAGCCAAAGGCCCCCGCATTGCCAGCTCCTGCCTATAGCCATTATGACCCGCCGCTACTCGGTAGGAGGAAGGATCTGGCAGAGATGTGGGCCAGAGAGGCCAGGCAAGAGGGCAAACAAGAGTGGAGCGGTCACCTGTGCAGTTAGGAGAACCCAATAACCCCTCACCTGCTGACCTTGAATCTCCATTCTGCTGTCATCGAACAGATGACGTGGATGGGGAGAGAGGTGGCGGATTCAGACACCGGCCACTTCCAGGACTGGCAAGGGCAGAGGAGGTGGGGGAGCTGTCCAACACGGGTTCAGCCAGGATGTGGGATGGAGCGGGAGCGGAGGTGAAAAGTGGACCCAGCCCGTCCCAGCGGGGATTCCAGGTGTGCGATTTGTGGCTGCGGAGGTCCTGTACTTCCCTGTTGGCCTGTGAGAACTGGTGAGCAGTCAGAGCCAACCCCTAAGGGCCTTCGCGTCCCTTTCGCTATGGCAACTCCACTTGGAACACTGGCACACGTCAGCAGGTGGCGCCTAGAACCTGATCACGTCACAGAGCGCCTAACCCTCCAGGCACCGCCCAGAGGCTTCCCAGCACCCCTGGGGCGCATGTGCAGTCAAGGAGGCATAAGCAGGGCCTGTTGGGCTGTGAGCAACAACTGACTACCGCTAAGAGGCGTCACTCCCCCTCCCGCTAAAGCTGATCCTGTTGGAATGCAAATGCAAATGCACCTCAGCACACTGGGCAAGGCATAGAAACCCAAATCATCCAGCCACCTCCTGGAGGCTTTGCTACACGGCGGGCCGCGCATGCGCAGTCCTGCAACCTCAGAAGCACACCAGGCTGCTAACTAGCAGGCCAGTGAAGGGCTTCAAGTGGTCTCGGTCAAGTGAGCAGTTGCTTTTTCCAGACTAATAGGATGTCAGTCGCTGGAAAAGGAGCCACAAGGTAGAAAAGGAAGGCCCCAACCCTCCTCCCTCATATACACACCTCCTGCACAGAGAAAAGAAGCAGAGGGATTTGGGGACAGAACAGGGAGACTACAGCTTAGAGGAATGCGGACTGTTGTGCACGAGAGGACTGGGAGAGGCCAGGAGTACAGAGGCTGAGAGCAGAGGGCGAATTGGAGAAGATAACAAGGGCCAGGAAGAGGGAGGGGGTTCTGAATTCCTCAGAGGAAGGGACGAGATGCGTCGGGAGCTGTGTAGCCTGTGAAGCTCAGATGGAGGAGGAGGAAAATGGGAAGCAGAGGCAGGGGCGAAGAGGCAGAGGCCCGGTGGCACGCGTGAGTTGATAGGAGTCTGGAGGCAGGAAGGCTAATGCTAGGAGTGGAAGCAGCAGCAAGGCAGGGGCAAGGAGGGCATGAAGAGACAATCTCAGGGAGTTTGTGGTGAAGCAAATATGAGTGCAGGGGACAAGCCTCAGGAACTCAGCCGCTGATGGAAGTTGGTGGCGAGGAAGGCCAGGATGCTTGCCACGGGACGGGCGCCGTGCCCCCAAGCCCATGTACCAACGAGACGGAAATAGAGCCAGGGCATTCTGGGGCACAGGCCTCTGCCCCTCGCTGCCCACAGTGCCTTGCTTCAGGGTGTAGACCAGAGGGGTAAAGAATGCCTTCTTTGGTTGGGGTACTTCCTGGGGATAATCCCGTGGTCCTGCCGCATTCACATGTCTCCCCTCATTGCATTCCGCCAAGAGTTGTTTGCAATTCAGGTCGCTCAAGCTGCACGGTACAGGGAATGGGAAACAGGTAAGGACAGCAGGGGAAGACACAAGTGCCAATGGGCTGGCCAACATGCAGGGCTGGGCTCCCTAGCCACGCCCACCACAACAATATCAGGCTTGATTCGATCAAGTCGGACCCAGTGCCCTGAAAACCCTTAGCACCTTCCAAGGCACGGTAAACTGGGTGTGCTCGCAAGTGCGTGAGTGTGTCCGTGTTTGGTTGTACGAGTGCGTGTGTGTTCCTGACACCGTACATGGGTGTACTTCCTAAACATAAGTCTGGATATGTGTAAATAGGCATCTGGATGTGGATCCAGGAGGTCCCGTCACAGTGTGTTCTGAGTGAGCATGTGGAGGCTGCGGCGAGTGACAGAGAAAGACAGAGATGGAGAGTGGGCTTGCATGTGAGAAATTTTCTGTCCATGTGCGGTGGCAGGAGTGTGTCCGATATGAAGTTGAACAGATGCAATTCAAAGTGTGTGCACGTATACTTGCTTGCTTGAAATTCCCAGGAAACCATTCATTTGGCAAGGCTGCCTTTAGTGCTGTCTGCTTCTCCAAGGTCTCCAGACATGAGTCCGGGGATGCTAAGCAGCCACTGCTGTTGGCGATCCGCATGACAGTGATGATGACGCCTACGAATAGCATTGCTGGGAGCCAGGGTGCCTTGGCCAACGCAGGGAAGCGTCAGAATGCCCTTTCCCTGGTGTCTGAGCATAGCACCCTGCAGGAGCCTTAAACTTATGGCTGTGAGCCAACGGCCCCCGCATTGCCAGCTCCTGCCTATAGCCATTATGACCCACCGCTACTCGGTAGGAGGAAGGATCTGGCAGAGATGTGGGCCAGAGAGGCCAGGCAAGAGGGCAAACAAGAGTGGAGCGGTCACCTGTGCAGTTAGGAGAACCCAATAACCCCTCACCTGCTGACCTTGAATCTCCATTCTGCTGTCATCGAACAGATGACGTGGATGGGGAGAGAGGTGGCGGATTCAGACACCGGCCACTTGCCAGGACTGGCAAGGGCAGAGGAGGTGGGGGAGCTGTCCAACACGGGTTCAGCCAGGATGTGGGATGGAGCGGGAGCGGAGGT
Source organism: Perognathus longimembris pacificus (assembly GCF_023159225.1). Taxonomy (NCBI): domain Eukaryota; kingdom Metazoa; phylum Chordata; class Mammalia; order Rodentia; family Heteromyidae; genus Perognathus; species Perognathus longimembris. The sequence goes on from NW_025959558.1 coordinate 34,465, forward strand.
GCACAGTGGACCCAGCCCGTCCCAGCGGGGATTCCAGGTGTGCGATTTGTGGCTCCGGAGCTCCTGTATTTCCCTGTTGGCCTGTGAGAACTGGTGAGCAGTCAGAGCCAACCCCTAAGGGCCTTCGCGTCCCTTTCGCTATGGCAACTCCACTTGGAACACTGGCACACGTCAGCAGGTGGCGCCTAGAACCTGATCACGTCACAGAGCGCCTAACCCTCCAGGCACCGCCCAGAGGCTTCCCAGCACCCCTGGGGCGCATGTGCAGTCAAGGAGGCATAAGCAGGGCCTGATGGGCTGTGAGCAACAACTGACTACCGCTAAGAGGCGTCACTCCCCCTCCCGCTAAAGCTGATCCTGTTGGAATGCAAATGCAAGTGCACCTCAGCACACTGGGCAAGGCATAGAAACCCAAATCATCCAGCCACCTCCTGGAGGCTTTGCTACACGGCGGGCCGCGCATGCGCAGTCCTGCAACATCAGAAGCACACCAGGCTGCTACCTAGCAAGCCAGTGAAGGGCTTCAAGTGGTCTCGGTCAAGTGAGCAGTTGCTTTTTCCAGACTAATAGGATGTCAGTCGCAGGAAAAGGAGCCACAAGGTAGAAAAGGAAGGCCCCAACCCTCCTCCCTCATATACACACCTCCTGCACAGAGAAAAGAAGCAGAGGGATTTGGGGACAGAACAGGGAGACTACAGCTTAGAGGAATGCGGACTGTTGTGCACGAGAGGACTGGGAGAGGCCAGGAGTACAGAGGCTGAGAGCAGAGGGCGAATTGGAGAAGATAACAAGGGCCAGGAAGAGGGAGGGGGTTCTGAATTCCTCAGAGGAAGGGACGAGATGCGTCGGGAGCTGTGTAGCCTGTGAAGCTCAGATGGAGGAGGAGGAAAATGGGAAGCAGAGGCAGGGGCGAAGAGGCAGAGGCCCGGTGGCACGCGTGAGTTGATAGGAGTCTGGAGGCAGGAAGGCTAATGCTAGGAGTGGAAGCAGCAGCAAGGCAGGGGCAAGGAGGGCATGAAGAGACAATCTCAGGGAGTTTGTGGTGAAGCAAATATGAGTGCAGGGGACAAGCCTCAGGAACTCAGCCGCTGATGGAAGTTGGTGGCGAGGAAGGCCAGGATGCTTGCCACGGGACGGGCGCCGTGCCCCCAAGCCCATGTACCAACGAGACGGAAATAGAGCCAGGGCATTCTGGGGCACAGGCCTCTGCCCCTCGCTGCCCACAGTGCCTTGCTTCAGGGTGTAGACCAGAGGGGTAAAGAATGCCTTCTTTGGTTGGGGTACTTCCTGGGGATAATCCCGTGGTCCTGCCGCATTCACATGTCTCCCCTCATTGCATTCCGCCAAGAGTTGTTTGCAATTCAGGTCGCTCAAGCTGCACGGTACAGGGAATGGGAAACAGGTAAGGACAGCAGGGGAAGACACAAGTGCCAATGGGCTGGCCAACATGCAGGGCTGGGCTCCCTAGCCACGCCCACCACAACAATATCAGGCTTGATTCGATCAAGTCGGACCCAGTGCCCTGAAAACCCTTAGCACCTTCCAAGGCACGGTAAACTGGGTGTGCTCGCAAGTGCGTGAGTGTGTCCGTGTTTGGTTGTACGAGTGCGTGTGTGTTCCTGACACCGTACATGGGTGTACTTCCTAAACATAAGTCTGGATATGTGTAAATAGGCATCTGGATGTGGATCCAGGAGGTCCCGTCACAGTGTGTCTGAGTGAGCATGTGGAGGCTGCGGCGAGTGACAGAGAAAGACAGAGATGGAGAGTGGGCTTGCATGTGAGAAATTTTCTGTCCATGTGCGGTGGCAGGAGTGTGTCCGATATGAAGTTGAACAGATGCAATTCAAGTGTGTGCACGTATACTTGCTTGCTTGAAATTCCCAGGAAACCATTCATTTGGCAAGGCTGCCTTTAGTGCTGTCTGCTTCTCCAAGGTCTCCAGACATGAGTCCGGGGATGCTAAGCAGCCACTGCTGTTGGCGATCCGCATGACAGTGATGATGACGCCTATGAATAGCATTGCTGGGAGCCAGGGTGCCTTGGCCAACGCAGGGAAGCGTCAGAATGCCCTTCCCTGGTGTCTGAGCATAGCACCCAGAAGGAGCCTTAAACGTATGGCTGTGAGCCAAAGGCCCCCCGCATTGCCAGCTCCTGCCTATAGCCATTATGACCCGCCGCTACTCGGTAGGAGGAAGGATCTGGCAGAGATGTGGGCCAGAGAGGCCAGGCAAGAGGGCAAACAAGAGTGGAGCGGTCACCTGTGCAGTTAGGAGAACCCAATAACCCCTCACCTGCTGACCTTGAATCTCATTCTGCTGTCATCGAACAGATGACGTGGATGGGGAGAGAGGTGGCGGATTCAGACACCGGCCACTTCCAGGACTGGCAAGGGCAGAGGAGGTGGGGGAGCTGTCCAACACGGGTTCAGCCAGGATGTGGGATGGAGCGGGAGCGGAGGTGAAAAGTGGACCCAGCCCGTCCCAGCGGGGATTCCAGGTGTGCGATTTGTGGCTGCGGAGGTCCTGTACTTCCCTGTTGGCCTGTGAGAACTGGTGAGCAGTCAGAGCCAACCCCTAAGGGCCTTCGCGTCCCTTTCGCTATGGCAACTCCACTTGGAACACTGGCACACGTCAGCAGGTGGCGCCTAGAACCTGATCACGTCACAGAGCGCCTAACCCTCCAGGCACCGCCCAGAGGCTTCCCAGCACCCCTGGGGCGCATGTGCAGTCAAGGAGGCATAAGCAGGGCCTGTTGGGCTGTGAGCAACAACTGACTACCGCTAAGAGGCGTCACTCCCCCTCCCGCTAAAGCTGATCCTGTTGGAATGCAAATGCAAATGCACCTCAGCACACTGGGCAAGGCATAGAAACCCAAATCATCCAGCCACCTCCTGGAGGCTTTGCTACACGGCGGGCCGCGCATGCGCAGTCCTGCAACCTCAGAAGCACACCAGGCTGCTAACTAGCAGGCCAGTGAAGGGCTTCAAGTGGTCTCGGTCAAGTGAGCAGTTGCTTTTTCCAGACTAATAGGATGTCAGTCGCTGGAAAAGGAGCCACAAGGTAGAAAAGGAAGGCCCCAACCCTCCTCCTCATATACACACCTCCTGCACAGAGAAAAGAAGCAGAGGATTTGGGGACAGAACAGGAGTCTACAGCTTAGAGGATTGCGGACTGTTGTGCACGAGAGGACTGGGAGAGGCCAGGAGTACAGAGGCTGAGAGCAGAGGGCGAATTGGAGAAGATAACAAGGGCCAGGAAGAGGAGGGGGTTCTGAATTCCTCAGAGGAAGGGACGAGATGCGTCGGGAGCTGTGTAGCCTGAGAAGCTCAGATGGAGGAGGAGGAAAATGGGAAGCAGAGGCAGGGGCGAAGAGGCAGAGGCCCGGTGGCACGCGTGAGTTGATAGGAGTCTGGAGGCAGGAAGGCTAATGCTAGGAGTGGAAGCAGCAGCAAGGCAGGGGCAAGGAGGGCATGAAGAGAGAATCTCAGGGAGTTTGTGGTGAAGCAAATATGAGTGCAGGGGACAAGCCTCAGGAACTCAGCCGCTGATGGAAGTTGGTGGCGAGGAAGGCCAGGATGCCTTCCACGGGACGGGCGCCGTGCCCCCAAGCCCATGTACCAAGGAGACGGAAATAGAGCCAGGGCATTCTGGGGCACAGGCCTCTGCCCCTCGCTGCCCACAGTGCCTTGCATCAGGGTGTAGACCAGTGGGGTAAAGAATGCCTTCTTTGGTTGGGGTACTTCCTGGGGATAATCCCGTGGTCCTGCCGCATTCACATGTCTCCCCTCATTGCATTCCGCCAAGAGTTGTTTGCAATTCAGGTCGCTCAAGCTGCATGGTACAGGGAATGGGAAACAGGTAAGGACAGCAGGGGAAGACACAAGTGCCAATGGGCTGGCCAACATGCAGGGCTGGGCTCCCTAGCCACGCCCACCACAACAATATCAGGCTTGATTCGATCAAGTCGGACCCAGTGCCCTGAAAACCCTTAGCACCTTCCAAGGCACGGTAAACTGGGTGTGCTCGCAAGTGCGTGAGTGTGTCGTGTTTGGTTGTACGAGTGCGTGTGTGTTCCTGACACCGTTACATGGGTGTACTTCCTAACATAAGTCTGGATATGTGTAAATAGGCATCTGGATGTGGATCCAGGAGGTCCCGTCACAGTGTGTTCTGAGTGAGCATGTGGAGGCTGCGGCGAGTGACAGAGAAAGACAGAGATGGAGAGTGGGCTTGCATGTGAGAAATTTTCTGTCCATGTGCGGTGGCAGGAGTGTGTCCGATATGAAGTTGAACAGATGCAATTCAAAGTGTGTGCACGTATACTTGCTTGCTTGAAATTCCCAGGAAACCATTCATTTGGCAAGGCTGCCTTTAGTGCTGTCTGCTTCTCCAAGGTCTCCAGACATGAGTCCGGGGATGCTAAGCAGCCACTGCTGTTGGCGATCCGCATGACAGTGATGATGACGCCTATGAATAGCATTGCTGGGAGCCAGGGTGCCTTGGCCAACGCAGGGAAGCGTCAGAATG
>NW_025959559.1:0-38986 GCF_023159225.1 Perognathus longimembris pacificus
GAATGCCTCGCATGCAAGCCCACTATCCATCTCTGTCTTTCCCTCTCACTCGCCGCAGCCTCCACATGCTCACTCAAAACACACTGTGAAGGGAACTCCTGGATCCACACCCACATGCCTATTTACACGTATGCAGACTTCCGCTTAGGAAGCACAGCCATGTACAGTGTCAGGAACACACAAGCAATCATACAGGCAAGCACGGACACACACGCACATGCGACCACACCCAGGACACAGTGGCTTGGAAGGTGCTAAGGGTTTTCGGGGAATGGGTCCTAATTGCTCAAGTCACGGCTGATCTTCTGGTGGTGGGCGTGGCTAGGGAGCACAGCCATGCGTACTGGCCAGCCAACTGGCACTTGTGTCGCCCCCTGCTGTCATCACCAGTCTCCCATTCCCTGTACCATGCAGCTTGAGCGACCTGGGTAGCAAACAACTCTTGGGGGAAAGCAATCAAGGGAGACATGTGAATGCAACAGGACCACGGGATTATGCCCAGGTAGTGCCCCAACCGGAAGGCATTCGGTACCCCCTCTGATCTACACCCTGAAGCAAGGCACTGCGGGCGGAGAGCGGCGCGCGAGTGTGCCCCAGAGTGTGCCCCTTGGCTCTTCCTCCTTCTCGTGGGTGCACGAGTGGGAGGGTGCCTGTCCCAGGTCGAGCAACCTGGCCTTCCTAGCCAACACCCACCATCGGCGGCCGAGTTCCTGATGCTTGTAGCCTTCCCCCATACCTCCTTCTCCACTAACTCCCTGAGATTCTCTCTTCATGCCCTCCTTGTCCGTGCCTTGCTGCTGCTTCCACTCCTAGCACAAGCCATCCTGCCTCCGGACACCTTTCAACTCACGCATGCCGCTGGGGCCTCTGCCTCTTGGCCTCAGCCTCTGCTTCCAATGTCCCCCTCATCTTCTTGAGGTTCACAGGCTGCACAGCTCCCCACGCACCTCTTCACTTCCTCGGGGGAAACCAGAACTTCCTCTCCCTGGCCTATCCCTTCTTATCTTCTCCAAATCGCCCTCTGCTCTCACCCTCTGCACTCCTGGGCCTCTCAGTCCCTCTCGTGCACACCAATCCCCATTCCTGTAAGCTGTTGTCTCCCTGCTCTGTCCCCAAGCCTCTCTGCTTCTTTTGTCTGCACAGGAGGAGGTGTGTGTCTGAGGTTGGAGGGTAGAGGCCTTCCTTTTCGGCCTTCTGGCTCCTGCTCCTGCATCTGACATCCGATTAGTCTGGAAACAGCCTCGGCTCCCTTGACCGTGCAAACCTGAGGTCCGTCCCTAGCTTGCTAGGTAGCATCCCGCTGTGCTTCTGAGCTGGCAGGACTGCGCATCGCGCGGCCCGCCGGGCAGCAAAGCCTCCGGGAGCTGTCCGGATGTTTTGGTTTTCCTTGCATTGCCCAGTGTGCTGAGGTGTGCTTGCATTTGCATTCCAAAAGGAACAGCCTTAGCGGGAGTGGGAGTGACGCCCCTTAGCGGTAGTCAGTAGGTGCGCAGAGGCCATCAGGCCGTGCTGTTGCCCCCCTGAATGTGCCTGAGTGCCAGCCGTGCTGGGAAGCCTGTGGGCGCTGGCCGCGTGATTTGGCGCTCTGTGACGTGGCCAGGTTCTAGGCGCCACCTGCTGATGTGTGCCATTGTTCCAAGTGGAGTTGCCATAGCGAAAGGGACGCGAGGTCCCTTACAGGTTGGCTCTCAGTGCTCACCAGTTCTCACAGGCCAGCAGGGAAGCACAGCACCTCCAGAGCCTCAATTCGCGCCCCTGGAAATCCCGCTGGCACCCAGCCGGTGCCAAGGTCCTGGGCAAGTACACTTTTCACCTCCCCTCCTGATCCATCACACATGCTGGCAGAAAACGAGTTGGACAGCGCCCACACCGCCTCTGCCCTAGCCAGTCCTCGAAGTGGCGGGTGTCTGGATCCGCCACCTGTCTCAGCATCAACGTCATCTCTCTAGATCACAGCAGAATGGACGTGCAAGGTCAGCAGGTATGGGGATATGGGCATCTCCTCCCTGCACAGGTGTCCGCACGGCTCTTGTCCGCCCTCTTTCCTGTCCTCTCTGGCCACATCTCTGCCTGCTCCTTCCTGCCACCCGCGCAGCTGAGGATTATACAGGCTATAGGCAGGAGCTGGCAATGCGGGGGCCATTGGCTCACAGCCCTATTTTTAAGGCTCCTGCAGGATGCTATGCTCAGACACCAGGGAAAGGGACATCTGATGCTTCCCTGCCTCGGCCAAGGCACCCTGGCACCCAGCAATGGTATGCGTAAGCGTCATCGTCACTGTCATGCCCATCGCCAACAGCAGTGGCTGCTTAGCATCCCCGGACTCATGTCTGGAGACCTCGGTGCAGCGGAGGAGCACTAAAGGGCAGCCTTCGCCCAAGGATTGGTTTCCGGGAATTTGAAGCAAGCAAGAATACGTGCACACACTTTGAACTGCATCTGTCCAACCTCATGTCCGACACACTCATGCAGCCACACGTGAACAGGGAATGCCTCGCATGCAAGCCCACTATCCATCTCTGTCTTTCCCTCTCACTCGCCGCAGCCTCCACATGCTCACTCAAAACACACTGTGAAGGGAACTCCTGGATCCACACCCACATGCCTATTTACACGTATGCAGACTTCCGCTTAGGAAGCACAGCCATGTACAGTGTCAGGAACACACAAGCAATCATACAGGCAAGCACGGACACACACGCACATGCGACCACACCCAGGACACAGTGGCTTGGAAGGTGCTAAGGGTTTTCGGGGAATGGGTCCTAATTGCTCAAGTCACGGCTGATCTTCTGGTGGTGGGCGTGGCTAGGGAGCACAGCCATGCGTACTGGCCAGCCAACTGGCACTTGTGTCGCCCCCTGCTGTCATCACCAGTCTCCCATTCCCTGTACCATGCAGCTTGAGCGACCTGGGTAGCAAACAACTCTTGGGGGAAAGCAATCAAGGGAGACATGTGAATGCAACAGGACCACGGGATTATGCCCAGGTAGTGCCCCAACCCGGGAAGGCATTCGGTACCCCTCTGATCTACACCCTGAAGCAAGGCACTGCGGGCGGAGAGCGGCGCGCGAGTGTGCCCCAGAGTGTGCCCCTTGGCTCTTCCTCCTTCTCGTGGGTGCACGAGTGGGAGGGTGCCTGTCCCAGGTCGAGCAACCTGGCCTTCCTAGCCAACACCCCACCATCGGCGGCCGAGTTCCTGATGCTTGTAGCCTTCCCCCCATACCTCCTTCTCCACTAACTCCCTGAGATTCTCTCTTCATGCCCTCCTTGTCCGTGCCTTGCTGCTGCTTCCACTCCTAGCACAAGCCATCCTGCCTCCGGACACCTTTCAACTCACGCATGCCGCTGGGCCTCTGCCTCTTGGCCTCTGCCTCTGCTTCCCAATGTCCCCCTCATCTTCTTGAGGTTCACAGGCTGCACAGCTCCCCACGCACCTCTTCACTTCCTCGGGGGAAACCAGAACTTCCTCTCCCTGGCCTATCCCTTCTTATCTTCTCCAAATCGCCCTCTGCTCTCACCCTCTGCACTCCTGGGCCCTCTCAGTCCTCTCGTGCACACCAATCCCCATTCCTGTAAGCTGTTGTCTCCCTGCTCTGTCCCCCAAGCCTCTCTGCTTCTTTTGTCTGCACAGGAGGAGGTGTGTGTCTGAGGTTGGAGGGTAGAGGCCTTCCTTTTCGGCCTTCTGGCTCCTGCTCCTGCATCTGACATCCGATTAGTCTGGAAACAGCCTCGGCTCCCTTGACCGTGCAAACCTGAGGTCCGTCCCTAGCTTGCTAGGTAGCATCCCGCTGTGCTTCTGAGCTGGCAGGACTGCGCATGCGCGGCCCGCCGGGCAGCAAAGCCTCCGGGAGCTGTCCGGATGTTTTGGTTTTCCTTGCATTGCCCCAGTGTGCTGAGGTGTGTTTGCATTTGCATTCCAAAAGGAACAGCCTTAGCGGGAGTGGGAGTGACGCCCCTTAGCGGTAGTCAGTAGGTGCGCAGAGGCCATCAGGCCGTGCTGTTGCCCCCCTGAATGTGCCTGAGTGCCAGCCGTGCTGGGAAGCCTGTGGGCGCTGGCCGCGTGATTTGGCGCTCTGTGACGTGGCCAGGTTCTAGGCGCCACCTGCTGATGTGTGCCATTGTTCCAAGTGGAGTTGCCATAGCGAAAGGGACGCGAGGTCCCTTACAGGTTGGCTCTCAGTGCTCACCAGTTCTCACAGGCCAGCAGGGAAGCACAGCACCTCCAGAGCCTCAATTCGCGCCCCTGGAAATCCCGCTGGCACCGCCGGTGCCAAGGTCCTGGGCAAGTACACTTTTCACCTCCCCTCCTGATCCATCACACATGCTGGCAGAAAACGAGTTGGACAGCGCCCACACCGCCTCTGCCCCTAGCCAGTCCTCGAAGTGGCGGGTGTCTGGATCCGCCACCTGTCTCAGCATCAACGTCATCTCTCTAGATCACAGCAGAATGGACGTGCAAGGTCAGCAGGTATGGGGATATGGGCATCTCCTCCCTGCACAGGTGTCCGCACGGCTCTTGTCCGCCCTCTTTCCTGTCCTCTCTGGCCACATCTCTGCCTGCTCCTTCCTGCCACCGCGCAGCTGAGGATTATACAGGCTATAGGCAGGAGCTGGCAATGCGGGGGCCATTGGCTCACAGCCCTATTTTTAAGGCTCCTGCAGGATGCTATGCTCAGACACCAGGGAAAGGGACATCTGATGCTTCCCTGCCTCGGCCAAGGCACCCTGGCACCCAGCAATGGTATGCGTAAGCGTCATCGTCACTGTCATGCCCATCGCCAACAGCAGTGGCTGCTTAGCATCCCCGGACTCATGTCTGGAGACCTCGGTGCAGCGGAGAGCACTAAAGGGCAGCCTTCGCCCAAGGATTGGTTTCCGGGAATTTGAAGCAAGCAAGAATACGTGCACACACTTTGAACTGCATCTGTCCAACCTCATGTCCGACACACTCATGCAGCCACACGTGAACAGGGAATGCCTCGCATGCAAGCCCACTATCCATCTCTGTCTTTCCCTCTCACTCGCCGCAGCCTCCACATGCTCACTCAAAACACACTGTGAAGGGAACTCCTGGATCCACACCCACATGCCTATTTACACGTATGCAGACTTCCGCTTAGGAAGCACAGCCATGTACAGTGTCAGGAACACACAAGCAATCATACAGGCAAGCACGGACACACACGCACATGCGACCACACCCAGGACACAGTGGCTTGGAAGGTGCTAAGGGTTTTCGGGGAATGGGTCCTAATTGCTCAAGTCACGGCTGATCTTCTGGTGGTGGGCGTGGCTAGGGAGCACAGCCATGCGTACTGGCCAGCCAACTGGCACTTGTGTCGCCCCCTGCTGTCATCACCAGTCTCCCATTCCCTGTACCATGCAGCTTGAGCGACCTGGGTAGCAACAACTCTTGGGGAAAGCAATCAAGGGAGACATGTGAATGCAACAGGACCACGGGATTATGCCCAGGTAGTGCCCCAACCCGGGAAGGCATTCGGTACCCCTCTGATCTACACCCTGAAGCAAGGCACTGCGGGCGGAGAGCGGCGCGCGAGTGTGCCCCAGAGTGTGCCCCTTGGCTCTTCCTCCTTCTCGTGGGTGCACGAGTGGGAGGGTGCCTGTCCCAGGTCGAGCAACCTGGCCTTCCTAGCCAACACCCACCATCGGCGGCCGAGTTCCTGATGCTTGTAGCCTTCACCCATACCTCCTTCTCCACTAACTCCCTGAGATTCTCTCTTCATGCCCTCCTTGTCCGTGCCTTGCTGCTGCTTCCACTCCTAGCACAAGCCATCCTGCCTCCGGACACCTTTCAACTCACGCATGCCGCTGGGCCTCTGCCTCTTGGCCTCTGCCTCTGCTTCCCAATGTCCCCCTCATCTTCTTGAGGTTCACAGGCTGCACAGCTCCCACGCACCTCTTCACTTCCTCGGGGGAAACCAGAACTTCCTCTCCCTGCCTATCCCTTCTTATCTTCTCCAAATCGCCCTCTGCTCTCACCCTCTGCACTCCTGGGCCCTCTCAGTCCTCTCGTGCACACCAATCCCCATTCCTGTAAGCTGTTGTCTCCCTGCTCTGTCCCCCAAGCCTCTCTGCTTCTTTTGTCTGCACAGGAGGAGGTGTGTGTCTGAGGTTGGAGGGTAGAGGCCTTCCTTTTCGGCCTTCTGGCTCCTGCTCCTGCATCTGACATCCGATTAGTCTGGAAACAGCCTCGGCTCCCTTGACCGTGCAAACCTGAGGTCCGTCCCTAGCTTGCTAGGTAGCATCCCGCTGTGCTTCTGAGCTGGCAGGACTGCGCATGCGCGGCCCGCCGGGCAGCAAAGCCTCCGGGAGCTGTCCGGATGTTTTGGTTTTCCTTGCATTGCCCAGTGTGCTGAGGTGTGCTTGCATTTGCATTCCAAAAGGAACAGCCTTAGCGGGAGTGGGAGTGACGCCCCTTAGCGGTAGTCAGTAGGTGCGCAGAGGCCATCAGGCCGTGCTGTTGCCCCCCTGAATGTGCCTGAGTGCCAGCCGTGCTGGGAAGCCTGTGGGCGCTGGCCGCGTGATTTGGCGCTCTGTGACGTGGCCAGGTTCTAGGCGCCACCTGCTGATGTGTGCCATTGTTCCAAGTGGAGTTGCCATAGCGAAAGGGACGCGAGGTCCCTTACAGGTTGGCTCTCAGTGCTCACCAGTTCTCACAGGCCAGCAGGGAAGCACAGCACCTCCAGAGCCTCAATTCGGGCCCCTGGAAATCCCGCTGGCACCGCCGGTGCCAAGTCCTGGGCAAGTACACTTTTCACCTCCCCTCCTGATCCATCACACATGCTGGCAGAAAACGAGTTGGACAGCGCCCACACCGCCTCTGCCCTAGCCAGTCCTCGAAGTGGCGGGTGTCTGGATCCGCCACCTGTCTCAGCATCAACGTCATCTCTCTAGATCACAGCAGAATGGACGTGCAAGGTCAGCAGGTATGGGGATATGGGCATCTCCTCCCTGCACAGGTGTCCGCACGGCTCTTGTCCGCCCTCTTTCCTGTCCTCTCTGGCCACATCTCTGCCTGCTCCTTCTGCCACCGCGCAGCTGAGGATTATACAGGCTATAGGCAGGAGCTGGCAATGCGGGGGCCATTGGCTCACAGCCCTATTTTTAAGGCTCCTGCAGGATGCTATGCTCAGACACCAGGGAAAGGGACATCTGATGCTTCCCTGCCTCGGCCAAGGCACCCTGGCACCCAGCAATGGTATGCGTAAGCGTCATCGTCACTGTCATGCCCATCGCCAACAGCAGTGGCTGCTTAGCATCCCCGGACTCATGTCTGGAGACCTCGGTGCAGCGGAGAGCACTAAAGGGCAGCCTTCGCCCAAGGATTGGTTTCCGGGAATTTGAAGCAAGCAAGAATACGTGCACACACTTTGAACTGCATCCTGTCCAACCTCATGTCCGACACACTCATGCAGCCACACGTGAACAGGGAATGCCTCGCATGCAAGCCCACTATCCATCTCTGTCTTTCCCTCTCACTCGCCGCAGCCTCCACATGCTCACTCAAAACACACTGTGAAGGGAACTCCTGGATCCACACCCACATGCCTATTTACACGTATGCAGACTTCCGCTTAGGAAGCACAGCCATGTACAGTGTCAGGACACACAAGCAATCATACAGGCAAGCACGGACACACACGCACATGCGACCACACCCAGGACACAGTGGCTTGGAAGGTGCTAAGGGTTTTCGGGGAATGGGTCCTAATTGCTCAAGTCACGGCTGATCTTCTGGTGGTGGGCGTGGCTAGGGAGCACAGCCATGCGTACTGGCCAGCCAACTGGCACTTGTGTCGCCCCCTGCTGTCATCACCAGTCTCCCATTCCCTGTACCATGCAGCTTGAGCGACCTGGGTAGCAAACAACTCTTGGGGGGAAAGCAATCAAGGGAGACATGTGAATGCAACAGGACCACGGGATTATGCCCAGGTAGTGCCCCAACCCGGGAAGGCATTCGGTACCCCTCTGATCTACACCCTGAAGCAAGGCACTGCGGGCGGAGAGCGGCGCGCGAGTGTGCCCCAGAGTGTGCCCCTTGGCTCTTCCTCCTTCTCGTGGGTGCACGAGTGGGAGGGTGCCTGTCCCAGGTCGAGCAACCTGGCCTTCCTAGCCAACACCCACCATCGGCGGCCGAGTTCCTGATGCTTGTAGCCTTCCCCCATACCTCCTTCTCCACTAACTCCCTGAGATTCTCTCTTCATGCCCTCCTTGTCCGTGCCTTGCTGCTGCTTCCACTCCTAGCACAAGCCATCCTGCCTCCGGACACCTTTCAACTCACGCATGCCCGCTGGGGCCTCTGCCTCTTGGCCTCTGCCTCTGCTTCCCATGTCCCCCCTCATCTTCTTGAGGTTCACAGGCTGCACAGCTCCCCACGCACCTCTTCACTTCCTCGGGGGAAACCAGAACTTCCTCTCCCTGGCCTATCCCTTCTTATCTTCTCCAAATCGCCCTCTGCTCTCACCCTCTGCACTCCTGGGCCCTCTCAGTCCTCTCGTGCACACCAATCCCCATTCCTGTAAGCTGTTGTCTCCCTGCTCTGTCCCCAAGCCTCTCTGCTTCTTTTGTCTGCACAGGAGGAGGTGTGTGTCTGAGGTTGGAGGGTAGAGGCCTTCCTTTTCGGCCTTCTGGCTCCTGCTCCTGCATCTGACATCCGATTAGTCTGGAAACAGCCTCGGCTCCCTTGACCGTGCAAACCTGAGGTCCGTCCCTAGCTTGCTAGGTAGCATCCCGCTGTGCTTCTGAGCTGGCAGGACTGCGCGATGCGCGGCCCGCCGGCAGCAAAGCCTCCGGGAGCTGTCCGAAGTTTTGGTTTTCCTTGCATTGCCCAGTGTGCTGAGGTGTGCTTGCATTTGCATTCCAAAAGGAACAGCCTTAGCGGGAGTGGGAGTGACGCCCCTTAGCGGTAGTCAGTAGGTGCGCAGAGGCCATCAGGCCGTGCTGTTGCCCCCCTGAATGTGCCTGAGTGCCAGCCGTGCTGGGAAGCCTGTGGGCGCTGGCCGCGTGATTTGGCGCTCTGTGACGTGGCCAGGTTCTAGGCGCCACCTGCTGATGTGTGCCATTGTTCCAAGTGGAGTTGCCATAGCGAAAGGGGCGCGAGGTCCCCTTACAGGTTGGCTCTCAGTGCTCACCAGTTCTCACAGGCCAGCAGGGAAGCACAGCACCTCCAGAGCCTCAATTCGCGCCCCTGGAAATCCCGCTGGCACCGCCGGTGCCAAGGTCCTGGGCAAGTACACTTTTCACCTCCCCTCCTGATCCATCACACATGCTGGCAGAAAACGAGTTGGACAGCGCCCACACCGCCTCTGCCCTAGCCAGTCCTCGAAGTGGCGGGTGTCTGGATCCGCCACCTGTCTCAGCATCAACGTCATCTCTCTAGATCACAGCAGAATGGACGTGCAAGGTCAGCAGGTATGGGGATATGGGCATCTCCTCCTGCACAGGTGTCCGCACGGCTCTTGTCCCGCCCTCTTTCCTGTCCTCTCTGGCCACATCTCTGCCTGCTCCCTTCCTGCCACCGCGCAGCTGAGGATTATACAGGCTATAGGCAGGAGCTGGCAATGCGGGGGCCATTGGCTCACAGCCCTATTTTTAAGGCTCCTGCAGGATGCTATGCTCAGACACCAGGGAAAGGGACATCTGATGCTTCCCTGCCTCGGCCAAGGCACCCTGGCACCCAGCAATGGTATGCGTAAGCGTCATCGTCACTGTCATGCCCATCGCCAACAGCAGTGGCTGCTTAGCATCCCCGGACTCATGTCTGGAGACCTCGGTGCAGCGGAGAGCACTAAAGGGCAGCCTTCGCCCAAGGATTGGTTTCCGGGAATTTGAAGCAAGCAAGAATACGTGCACACACTTTGAACTGCATCTGTCCAACCTCATGTCCGACACACTCATGCAGCCACACGTGAACAGGGAATGCCTCGCATGCAAGCCCACTATCCATCTCTGTCTTTCCCTCTCACTCGCCGCAGCCTCCACATGCTCACTCAAAACACACTGTGAAGGGGAACTCCTGGATCCACACCCACATGCCTATTTACACGTATGCAGACTTCCGCTTAGGAAGCACAGCCATGTACAGTGTCAGGAACACACAAGCAATCATACAGGCAAGCACGGACCCACACACGCACATGCGACCACACCCAGGACACAGTGGCTTGGAAGGTGCTAAGGGTTTTCGGGGAATGGGTCCTAATTGCTCAAGTCACGGCTGATCTTCTGGTGGTGGGCGTGGCTAGGGGAGCACAGCCATGCGTACTGGCCAGCCAACTGGCACTTGTGTCGCCCCCTGCTGTCATCACCAGTCTCCCATTCCCTGTACCATGCAGCTTGAGCGACCTGGGTAGCAAACAACTCTTGGGGGAAAGCAATCAAGGGAGACATGTGAATGCAACAGGACCACGGGATTATGCCCAGGTAGTGCCCCAACCCGGGAAGGCATTCGGTACCCCTCTGATCTACACCCTGAAGCAAGGCACTGCGGGCGGAGAGCGGCGCGCGAGTGTGCCCCAGAGTGTGCCCCTTGGCTCTTCCTCCTTCTCGTGGGTGCACGAGTGGGAGGGTGCCTGTCCCAGGTCGAGCAACCTGGCCTTCTAGCCAACACCCACCATCGGCGGCCGAGTTCCTGATGCTTGTAGCCTTCCCCCATACCTCCTTCTCCACTAACTCCCTGAGATTCTCTCTCATGCCCTCCTTGTCCGTGCCTTGCTGCTGCTTCCACTCCTAGCACAAGCCATCCTGCCTCCGGACACCTTTCAACTCACGCATGCCGCTGGGCCTCTGCCTCTTGGCCTCTGCCTCTGCTTCCCAATGTCCCCCTCATCTTCTTGAGGTTCACAGGCTGCACAGCTCCCCACGCACCTCTTCACTTCCTCGGGGGAACCAGAACTTCCTCTCCCTGGCCTATCCCTTCTTATCTTCTCAAATCGCCCCTCTGCTCTCACCCTCTGCACTCCTGGGCCCTCTCAGTCCTCTCGTGCACACCAATCCCCATTCCTGTAAGCTGTGTCTCCCTGCTCTGTCCCCAAGCCTCTCTGCTTCTTTTGTCTGCACAGGAGGAGGTGTGTGTCTGAGGTTGGAGGGTAGAGGCCTTCCTTTTCGGCCTTCTGGCTCCTGCTCCTGCATCTGACATCCGATTAGTCTGGAAACAGCCTCGGCTCCCTTGACCGTGCAAACCTGAGGTCCGTCCCTAGCTTGCTAGGTAGCATCCCGCTGTGCTTCTGAGCTGGCAGGACTGCGCATGCGCGGCCCGCCGGGCAGCAAAGCCTCCGGGAGCTGTCCGGATGTTTTGGTTTTCCTTGCATTGCCCAGTGGTGCTGAGGTGTGTTTGCATTTGCATTCCAAAAGGAACAGCCTTAGCGGGAGTGGGAGTGACGCCCCTTAGCGGTAGTCAGTAGGTGCGCAGAGGCCATCAGGCCGTGCTGTTGCCCCCCTGAATGTGCCTGAGTGCCAGCCGTGCTGGGAAGCCTGTGGGCGCTGGGCCCGCGTGATTTGGCGCTCTGTGACGTGGCCAGGTTTCTAGGCGCCACCTGCTGATGTGTGCCATTGTTCCAAGTGGAGTTGCCATAGCGAAAGGGACGCGAGGTCCCTTACAGGTTGGCTCTCAGTGCTCACCAGTTCTCACAGGCCAGCAGGGAAGCACAGCACCTCCAGAGCCTCAATTCGCGCCCCTGGAAATCCCGCTGGCACCGCCGGTGCCAAGGTCCTGGGCAAGTACACTTTTCACCTCCCCTCCTGATCCATCACACATGCTGGCAGAAAACGAGTTGGACAGCGCCCACACCGCCTCTGCCCTAGCCAGTCCTCGAAGTGGCGGGTGTCTGGATCCGCCACCTGTCTCAGCATCAACGTCATCTCTCTAGATCACAGCAGAATGGACGTGCAAGGTCAGCAGGTATGGGGATATGGGCATCTCCTCCCTGCACAGGTGTCCGCACGGCTCTTGTCCGCCCTCTTTCCTGTCCTCTCTGGCCACATCTCTGCCTGCTCCTTCCTGCCACCGCGCAGCTGAGGATTATACAGGCTATAGGCAGGAGCTGGCAATGCGGGGGCCATTGGCTCACAGCCCTATTTTTAAGGCTCCTGCAGGATGCTATGCTCAGACACCAGGGAAAGGGACATCTGATGCTTCCCTGCCTCGGCCAAGGCACCCTGGCACCCAGCAATGGTATGCGTAAGCGTCATCGTCACTGTCATGCCCATCGCCAACAGCAGTGGCTGCTTAGCATCCCCGGACTCATGTCTTTAGACCTCGGTGCAGCGGAGAGCACTAAAGGGCAGCCTTCGCCCAAGGATTGGTTTCCGGGAATTTGAAGCAAGCAAGAATACGTGCACACACTTTGAACTGCATCTGTCCAACCTCATGTCCGACACACTCATGCAGCCACACGTGAACAGGGAATGCCTCGCATGCAAGCCCACTATCCATCTCTGTCTTTCCCTCTCACTCGCCGCAGCCTCCACATGCTCACTCAAAACACACTGTGAAGGGAACTCCTGGATCCACACCCACATGCCTATTTACACGTATGCAGACTTCCGCTTAGGAAGCACAGCCATGTACAGTGTCAGGAACACACAAGCAATCATACAGGCAAGCACGGACACACACGCACATGCGACCTACACCCAGGGACACAGTGGCTTGGAAGGTGCTAAGGGTTTTCGGGAATGGGTCCTAATGCTCAAGTCACGGCTGATCTTCTGGTGGTGGGCGTGGCTAGGGAGCACAGCCATGCGTACTGGCCAGCCAACTGGCACTTGGTGTCGCCCCCTGCTGTCATCACCAGTCTCCCATTCCCTGTACCATGCAGCTTGAGCGACCTGGGTAGCAAACAACTCTTGGGGGAAAGCAATCAAGGGAGACATGTGAATGCAACAGGACCACGGGATTATGCCCAGGTAGTGCCCCAACCCGGGAAGGCATTCGGTACCCCCTCTGATCTACACCCTGAAGCAAGGCACTGCGGGCGGAGAGCGGCGCGCGAGTGTGCCCCAGAGTGTGCCCCTTGGCTCTTCCTCCTTCTCGTGGGTGCACGAGTGGGAGGGTGCCTGTCCCAGGTCGAGCAACCTGGCCTTCCTAGCCAACACCCACCATCGGCGGCCGAGTTCCTGATGCTTGTAGCCTTCACCCATACCTCCTTCTCCACTAACTCCCTGAGATTCTCTCTTCATGCCCTCCTTGTCCGTGCCTTGCTGCTGCTTCCACTCCTAGCACAAGCCATCCTGCCTCCGGACACCTTTCAACTCACGCATGCCGCTGGGCCTCTGCCTCTTGGCCTCTGCCTCTGCTTCCAATGTCCCCCTCATCTTCTTGAGGTTCACAGGCTGCACAGCTCCCCACGCACCTCTTCACTTCCTCGGGGGAAACCAGAACTTCCTCTCCCTGGCCTATCCCTTCTTATCTTCTCCAAATCGCCCTCTGCTCTCACCCTCTGCACTCCTGGGCCCTCTCATCCTCCTCGTGCACACAATCCCCATTCCTGTAAGCTGTTGTCTCCCTGCTCTGTCCCCAAGCCTCTCTGCTTCTTTTGTCTGCACAGGAGGAGGTGTGTGTCTGAGGTTGGAGGGTAGAGGCCTTCCTTTTCGCCTTCTGGCTCCTGCTCCTGCATCTGACATCCGATTAGTCTGGAAACAGCCTCGGCTCCCTTGGACCGTGCAAACCTGAGGTCCGTCCCTAGCTTGCTAGGTAGCATCCCGCTGTGCTTCTGAGCTGGCAGGACTGCGCATGCGCGGCCCGCCGGGCAGCAAAGCCTCCGGGAGCTGTCCGGATGTTTTGGTTTTCCTTGCATTGCCCAGTGTGCTGAGGTGTGCTTGCATTTGCATTCCAAAAGGAACAGCCTTAGCGGGAGTGGGAGTGACGCCCCTTAGCGGTAGTCAGTAGGTGCGCAGAGGCCATCAGGCCGTGCTGTTGCCCCCCTGAATGTGCCTGAGTGCCAGCCGTGCTGGGAAGCCTGTGGCGCTGGCCGCGTGATTTGGCGCTCTGTGACGTGGCCAGGTTCTAGGCGCCACCTGCTGATGTGTGCCATTGTTCCAAGTGGAGTTGCCATAGCGAAAGGGACGCGAGGTCCCTTACAGGTTGGCTCTCAGTGCTCACCAGTTCTCACAGGCCAGCAGGGAAGCACAGCACCTCCAGAGCCTCAATTCGGGCCCCTGGAAATCCCGCTGGCACCCGCCGGTGCCAAGGTCCTGGGCAAGTACACTTTTCACCTCCCCTCCTGATCCATCACACATGCTGGCAGAAACGAGTTGGACAGCGCCCCCTCCGCCTCTGCCTAGCCAGTCCTCGAAGTGGCGGGTGTCTGGATCCGCCACCTGTCTCAGCATCAACGTCATCTCTCTAGATCACAGCAGAATGGACGTGCAAGGTCAGCAGGTATGGGGATATGGGCATCTCCTCCCCTGCACAGGTGTCCGCACGGCTCTTGTCCGCCCTCTTTCCTGTCCTCTCTGGCCACATCTCTGCCTGCTCCTTCCTGCCACCGCGCAGCTGAGGATTATACAGGCTATAGGCAGGAGCTGGCAATGCGGGGGCCATTGGCTCACAGCCCTATTTTTAAGGCTCCTGCAGGATGCTATGCTCAGACACCAGGGAAAGGGACATCTGATGCTTCCCTGCCTCGGCCAAGGCACCCTGGCAACCCAGCAATGGTATGCGTAAGCGTCATCGTCACTGTCATGCCCATCGCCAACAGCAGTGGCTGCTTAGCATCCCCCGGACTCATGTCTGGAGACCTCGGTGCAGCGGAGAGCACTAAAGGGCAGCCTTCGCCCAAGGATTGGTTTCCGGGAATTTGAAGCAAGCAAGAATACGTGCACACACTTTGAACTGCATCTGTCCAACCTCATGTCCGACACACTCATGCAGCCACACGTGAACAGGGAATGCCTCGCATGCAAGCCCACTATCCATCTCTGTCTTTCCCTCTCACTCGCCGCAGCCTCCACATGCTCACTCAAAACACACTGTGAAGGGAACTCCTGGATCCACACCCACATGCCTATTTACACGTATGCAGACTTCCGCTTAGGAAGCACAGCCATGTACAGTGTCAGGAACACACAAGCAATCATACAGGCAAGCACGGACACACACGCACATGCGACCACACCCAGGACACAGTGGCTTGGAAGGTGCTAAGGGTTTTCGGGGAATGGGTCCTAATTGCTCAAGTCACGGCTGATCTTCTGGTGGTGGGCGTGGCTAGGGAGCACAGCCATGCGTACTGGCCAGCCAACTGGCACTTGTGTCGCCCCCTGCTGTCATCACCAGTCTCCCCATTCCCTGTACCATGCAGCTTGAGCGACCTGGGTAGCAAAACAACTCTTGGGGGAAAGCAATCAAGGGAGACATGTGAATGCAACAGGACCACGGGATTATGCCCAGGTAGTGCCCCAACCCGGGAAGGCATTCGGTACCCCTCTGATCTACACCCTGAAGCAAGGCACTGCGGGCGGAGAGCGGCGCGCGAGTGTGCCCCAGAGTGTGCCCCTTGGCACTTCTCTCCTTCTCGTGGGTGCACGAGTGGGAGGGTGCCTGTCCCAGGTCGAGCAACCTGGCCTTCCTAGCCAACACCCACCATCGGCGGCCGAGTTCCTGATGCTTGTAGCCTTCCCCCATACCTCCTTCTCCACTAACTCCCTGAGATTCTCTCTTCATGCCCTCCTTGTCCGTGCCTTGCTGCTGCTTCCACTCCTAGCACAAGCCATCCTGCCTCCGGACAACCTTTCAACTCACGCATGCCGCTGGGCCTCTGCCTCTTGGCCTCTGCCTCTGCTTCCCAATGTCCCCCTCATCTTCTTGAGGTTCACAGGCTGCCACAGCTCCCCACGCACCTCTTCACTTCCTCGGGGGAAACCAGAACTTCCTCTCCCTGGCCTATCCCTTCTTATCTTCTCCAAATCGCCCTCTGCTCTCACCCTCTGCACTCCTGGGCCCTCTCAGTCCTCTCGTGCACACCAATCCCCCATTCCTGTAAGCTGTTGTCTCCCTGCTCTGTCCCCAAGCCTCTCTGCTTCTTTTGTCTGCACAGGGAGGAGGTGTGTGTCTGAGGTTGGAGGGTAGAGGCCTCCTTTTCGGCCTTCTGGCTCCTGCTCCTGCATCTGACATCCGATTAGTCTGGAAACAGCCTCGGCTCCCTTGACCGTGCAAACCTGAGGTCCGTCCCTAGCTTGCTAGGTAGCATCCCGCTGTGCTTCTGAGCTTGCAGGACTGCGCATGCGCGGCCCGCCGGGCAGCAAAGCCTCCGGGAGCTGTCCGGATGTTTTGGTTTTCCTTGCATTGCCCAGTGTGCTGAGGTGTGTTTGCATTTGCATTCCAAAAGGAACAGCCTTAGCGGGAGTGGGAGTGACGCCCCTTAGCGGTAGTCAGTAGGTGCGCAGAGGCCATCAGGCCGTGCTGTTGCCCCCCTGAATGTGCCTGAGTGCCAGCCGTGCTGGGAAGCCTGTGGGCGCTGGCCGCGTGATTTGGCGCTCTGTGACGTGGCCAGGTTCTAGGCGCCACCTGCTGATGTGTGCCATTGTTCCAAGTGGAGTTGCCATAGCGAAAGGGACGCGAGGTCCCTTACAGGTTGGCTCTCAGTGCTCACCAGTTCTCACAGGCCAGCAGGGAAGCACAGCAACCTCCAGAGCCTCAATTCGCGCCCCTGGAAATCCCGCTGGCACCGCCGGTGCCAAGGTCCTGGGCAAGTACACTTTTCACCTCCCCTCCTGATCCATCACACATGCTGGCAGAAAACGAGTTGGACAGCGCCCACACCGCCTCTGCCCTAGCCAGTCCTCGAAGTGGCGGGTGTCTGGATCCGCCACCTGTCTCAGCATCAACGTCATCTCTCTAGATCACAGCAGAATGGACGTGCAAGGTCAGCAGGTATGGGGATATGGGCATCTCCTCCCTGCACAGGTGTCCGCACGGCTCTTGTCCGCCCTCTTTCCAGTCCTCTCTGGCCACATCTCTGCCTGCTCCTTCCTGCCACCGCGCAGCTGAGGATTATACAGGCTATAGGCAGGAGCTGGCAATGCGGGGGCCATTGGCTCACAGCCCTATTTTTAAGGCTCCTGCAGGATGCTATGCTCAGACACCAGGGAAAGGGACATCTGATGCTTCCCCTGCCTCGGCCAAGGCACCCTGGCACCCAGCAATGGTATGCGTAAGCGTCATCGTCACTGTCATGCCCATCGCCAACAGCAGTGGCTGCTTAGCATCCCCGGGACTCATGTCTGGAGACCTCGGTGCAGCGGAGAGCACTAAAGGGCAGCCTTCGCCCAAGGATTGGTTTCCGGGAATTTGAAGCAAGCAAGAATACGTGCACACACTTTGAACTGCATCTGTCCAACCTCATGTCGACACACTCATGCAGCCACACGTGAACAGGGAATGCCTCGCATGCAAGCCCACTATCCATCTCTGTCTTTCCCTCTCACTCGCCGCAGCCTCCACATGCTCACTCAAAACACACTGTGAAGGGAACTCCTGGATCCACACCCACATGCCTATTTACACGTATGCAGACTTCCGCTTAGGAAGCACAAGCCATGTACAGTGTCAGGAACACACAAGCAATCATACAGGCAAGCACGGACACACACGCACATGCGACCACACCCAGGACACAGTGGCTTGGAAGGTGCTAAGGGTTTTCGGGGAATGGGTCCTAATTGCTCAAGTCACGGCTGATCTTCTGTGGTGGGCGTGGCTAGGGAGCACAGCCATGCGTACTGGCCAGCCAACTGGCACTTGTGTCGCCCCTGCTGTCATCACCAGTCTCCCATTCCCTGTACCCATGCAGCTTGAGCGACCTGGGTAGCAAACAACTCTTGGGGGAAAGCAATCAAGGGAGACATGTGAATGCAACAGGACCACGGGATTATGCCCAGGTAGTGCCCCAACCCGGGAAGGCATTCGGTACCCCCTCTGATCTACACCCTGAAGCAAGGCACTGCGGGCGGAGAGCGGCGCGCGAGTGTGCCCCAGAGTGTGCCCCTTGGCTCTTCCTCCTTCTCGTGGGTGCACGAGTGGGAGGTGCCTGGTCCCAGGTCGAGCAACCTGGCCTTCCTAGCCAACACCACCATCGGCGGCCGAGTTCCTGATGCTTGTAGCCTTCCCCCATACCTCCTTCTCCACTAACTCCCTGAAGATTCTCTCTTCATGCCCTCCTTGTCCGTGCCTTGCTGCTGCTTCCACTCCTAGCACAAGCCATCCTGCCTCCGGACACCTTTTCAACTCACGCATGCCGCTGGGCCTCTGCCTCTTGGCCTCTGCCTCTGCTTCCCAATGTCCCCTCATCTTCTTGAGGTTCACAGGCTGCACAGCTCCCCACGCACCTCTTCCACTTCCTCGGGGAAACCAGAACTTCCTCTCCCTGGCCTATCCCTTCTTATCTTCCTCCAAATCGCCCTCTGCTCTCACCCCTCTGCACTCCTGGGGCCCTCTCAGTCCTCTCGTGCACACCAATCCCCATTCCTGTAAGCTGTTGTCTCCCTGCTCTGTCCCCAAGCCTCTCTGCTTCTTTGTGTCTGCACAGGAGGAGGTGTGTGTCTGAGGTTGGAGGGTAGCAGGCCTTCCTTTTCGGCCTTCTGGCTCCTGCTCCTGCATCTGACATCCGATTAGTCTGGAAAACAGCCTCGGCTCCCTTGACCGTGCAAACCCTGAGGTCCGTCCCTAGCTTGCTAGGTAGCATCCCGCTGTGCTTCTGAGCTGGCAGGAACTGCGCATGCGCGGCCCGCCGGGCAGCAAAGCCTCCGGGAGCTGTCCGGATGTTTTGGTTTTCCTTGCATTGCCCAGTGTGCTGAGGTGTGTTTGCATTTGCATTCCAAAAGGAACAGCCTTAGCGGGAGTGGGAGTGACGCCCCTTAGCGGTAGTCAGTAGGTGCGCAGAGGCCATCAGGCCGTGCTGTTGCCCCCCTGAATGTGCCTGAGTGCCAGCCGTGCTGGGAAGCCTTGTGGGCGCTGGCCGCGTGATTTGGCGCCTCTGTGACGTGGCCAGGTTCTAGGCGCCACCTGCTGATGTGTGCCATTGTTCCAAGTGGAGTTGCCATAGCGAAAGGGACGCGAGGTCCCTTACAGGTTGGCTCTCAGTGGCTCACCAGGTTCTCACAGGCCAGCAGGGGAAGCACAGCACTCCAGAGCCTCAATTCGCGCCCCTGGAAATCCCGCTGGCACCGCCGGTGCCAAGGTCCTGGGCAAGTACACTTTTCACCTCCCCTCCTGATCCATCACACATGCTGGCAGAAAACGAGTTGGACAGCGCCCACACCGCCTCCTGCCTAGCCAGTCCTCGAAGTGGCGGGTGTCTGGATCCGCCACCTGTCTCAGCATTCAACGTCATCTCTCTAGATCACAGCAGAAAGGACGTGCAAGGTCAGCAGGTGATGGGGATATGGGCATCTCCTCCCTGCACAGGTGTCCGCACGGCTCTTGTCCGCCCTACTTTCCTGTCCTCTCCTGGCCACATCTCTGCCTGCTCCTTCCTGCCACCGCGCAGCTGAGGATTATACAGGCTATAGGCAGGAGCTGGCAATGCGGGGGCCATTGGCTCACAGCCCTATTTTTAAGGCTCCTGCAGGATGCTATGCTCAGGACACCAGGGAAAGGGACATCTGATGCTTCCCTGCCTCGGCCAAGGCACCCCTGGCACCCAGCAATGGTATGCGTAAGCGTCATCGTCACTGTCATGCCCATCGCCAACAGCAGTGGCTGCTTAGCATCCACCGGACTCATGTCTGGAGACCTCGGTGCAGCGGAGGAGCACTAAAGGGCAGCCTTCGCCCAAGGATTGGTTTCCGGGAATTTAGAAGCAAGCAAGAATACGTGCACACACTTTGAACTGCATCTGTCCAACCTCATGTCCGACACACTCATGCAGCCACACGTGAACAGGGAATGCCTCGCATGCAAGCCCACTATCCATCTCTGTCTTTCCCTCTCACTCGCCGCAGCCTCCACATGCTCACTCAAAACACACTGTGAAGGGAACTCCTGGATCCACACCCACATGCCTATTTACACGTATGCAGACTTCCGCTTAGGAAGCACAGCCATGTACAGTGTCAGGAACACACAAGCAATCATACAGGCAAGCACGGACGCACACGCACATGCGACCACCACCCAGGGACACAGTGGCTTGGAAGGTGCTAAGGGTTTTCGGGGATATGGGTCCTAATTGCTTCAAGTCTCGGCTGATCTTCTGGTGGTGGGCGTGGCTAGGAGCACAGCCATGCGTACTGGCCAGCCAACTGGCACTTGTGTCGCCCCCTGCTGTCATCACCAGTCTCCCATTCCCTGTACATGCAGCTTGAGCGACCTGGGTAGCAAACAACTCTCTGGGGGAGAAGCAATCAAGGGAGACATGTGAATGCAACAGGACCACGGGATTATGCCCAGGTAGTGCCCCAACCCGGGAAGGCATTCGGTACCCCTCTGATCTACACCCTGAAGCAAGGCACTGCGGGCGGGAGATGCGGGCGCGCGAGTTGTGCCCCAGAGTGTGCCCCTTGCTCTTCCTCCTTCTCGTGGGTGCACGAGTGGGGAGGGTGCCTGTCCCAGGTCGAGCAACCTGGCCTTCCTAGCCAACACCCACCATCGGCGGCCGAGTTCCTGATGCTTGTAGCCTTCACCCATACCTCCTTCTCCACTAACTCCCTGAGATTTCTCTCTTCATGCCCTCCTTGTCACGTGCCTTGCTGCTGCTTCCACTCCTAGCACAAGCCATCACTGCCTCCGGACACCTTTCAACTCACGCATGCCGCTGGGCCTCTGCCTCTTGGCCTCTGCCTCTGCTTCCCAATGTCCCCCTCATCTTCTTGAGGTTCACAGGCTGCACAGCTCCCCACGCACCTCTTCACTTCCTCGGGGAAACCAGAACTTCCTCTCCCTGGCCTATCCCTTCTTATCTTCTCCAAATCGCCCTCTGCTCTCACCCTCTGCACTCCTGGGCCCTCTCAGTCCTCTCGTGCACACCAATCCCCCATTCCTGTAAGCTGTTGTCTCCCTGCTCTGTCCCCAAGCCTCTCTGCTTCTTTGTCTGCACAGGAGGAGGTGTGTGTCTGAGGTTGGAGGGTAGAGGCCTTCCTTTTCGGCCTTCTGGCTCCTGCTCCTGCATCTGACATCCGATTAGTCTGGAAACAGCCTCGGCTCCCTTGACCGTGCAAACCTGAGGTCCGTCCCTAGCTTGCTAGGTAGCATCCCGCTGTGCTTCTGAGCTGGCAGGATCTGCGCATGCGCGGCCCGCCGGGCAGCAAAGCCTCCGGGAGCTGTCCGGATGTTTTGGTTTTCCTTGCATTGCCCAGTGTCGCTGAGGTGTGTTTGCATTTGCATTCCAAAAGGAACAGCCTTAGCGGGAGTGGGAGTGGACGCCCCTTAGCGGTAGTCAGTAGGTGCGCAGAGGCCATCAGGCCGTGCTGTTGCCCCCCTGAATGTGCCTGAGTGCCAGCCGTGCTGGGAAGCCTGTGGAGCGCTGGCCGCGTGATTTGGCGCTCTGTGACGTGGCCAGGTTCTAGGGCGCCACCTGCTGATGTGTGCCATTGTTCCAAGTGGAGTTGCCATAGCGAAAGGGACGCGAGGTCCCTTACAGGTTGGCTCTCAGTGCTCACCAGTTCTCACAGGCCAGCAGGGAAGCACAGCACCTCCAGAGCCTCAATTCGCGCCCCTGAAATCCCGCTGGCACCGCTCGGTGCCAAGGTCCTGGGCAAGTACACTTTTTCACCTCCCCTCACTGATCCATCACACATGCTGGCAGAAAACGAGTTGGACAGCGCCCACACCGCCTCTGCCCTAGCCCAGTCCTCGAAGTGGCGGGTGTCTGGATCCGCCACCTGTCTCAGCATCAACGTCATCTCTCTTAGATCACAGCAGAATGGACGTGCAAGGTCAGCAGGTATGGGGATCATGGGCATACTCCTCCCTGCACAGGTGTCCGCACGGCTCTTGTCCGCCCTCTTTCCTGTCCTCTCTGGCCACATCTCTGCCTGCTCCTTCCTGCCACCGCGCAGCTGAGGATTTATACAGGGCTATAGGCAGGAGCTGGCAATGCGGGGGCCATTGGCTCACAGCCCTATTTTTAAGGCTCCTGCAGGGATGCTATGCTCAGACACCAGGGAAAGGGACATCTGATGCTTCCCTGCCTCGGCCAAGGCACCCTGGCACCCAGCAATGGTATGCGTAAGCGTCATCGTCACTGTCATGCCCATCGCCAACAGCAGTGGCTGCTTAGCATCCCCGGACTCATGTCTGGAGACCTCGGTGCAGCGGAGAGCACTAAAGGGCAGCCTTCGCCCAAGATTGGTTTCCGGAATTTGAAGCAAGCAAGAATACGTGCACACACTTTGAACTGCATCTGTCCAACCTCATGTCCGACACACTCATGCAGCCACACGTGAACAGGGAATGCCTCCGCATGCAAGCCCACTATCCCATCTCTGTCTTTCCCTCTCACTCGCCGCAGCCTCCACATGCTCACTCAAAACACACTGTGAAGGGAACTCCTGGATCCACACCCACATGCCTATTTACACGTATGCAGACTTCCGCTTAGGAAGCACAGCCATGTACAGTGTCAGGAACACACAAGCAATCATACAGGCAAGCACGGACGCACACGCACATTGCGACCCACACCCAGGACACAGTGGCTTGGAAGGTGCTAAGGGTTTTCGGGGAATGGGTCCCTAATTGCTCAAGTCACGGCTGATCTTCTGGTGAGCTGGGCGTGGCTAGGGAGCACAGCCATGCGTACTGGCCAGCCAACTGGCACTTGTGTCGCCCCCTGCTGTCATCACCAGTCTCCCATTCCCTGTACCATGCAGCTTGAGCGACCTGGGTAGCAAACAACTCTTGGGGGGAAAGGCAATCAAGGGAGACATCGGTGAATGCAACAGGACCACGGGATTATGCCCAGGTAGTGCCCCAACCCGGGAAGGCATTCGGTACCCCTCTGATCTACACCCTGAAGCAAGGCACTGCGGGCGGAGAGCGGCGCGCGAGTGTGCCCCAGAGTGTGCCCCTTGGCTCTTCCTCCTTCTCGTGGGGTGCACGAGTGGGAGGGTGCCTGTCCCAGGTCGAGCAACCTGGCCTTCCTAGCCAACACGCCACCATCGGCGGCCGAGTTCCTGATGCTTGTAGCCTTCACCCATACCTCCTTCTCCACTAACCTCCCTGAGATTTTCTCTTCATGCCCTCCTTGTCCGTGCCTTGCTGCTGCTTCCACTCCTAGCACAAGCCATCCTGCCTCCGGACACCTTTCAACTCACGCATGCCGCTGGGCCTCTGCCTCTTGGCCTCTGCCTCTGCTTCCCAATGTCCCCCTCATCTTCTTGAGGTTCACAGGCTGCACAGCTCCCCACGCACCTCTTCACTTCCTCGGGGGAAACCAGAACTTCCTCTCCCTGGCCTATCCCTTCTTATCTTCTCCAAATCGCCCTCTGCTCTTCACCCTCTGCACTCCTCGGGCCCTCTCAGTCCTCTCGTGCACACCAATCCCATTACTGTAAGCTGTTGTCTCCCTGCTCTGTCCCCAAGCCTCTCTGCTTCTTTTGTCTGCACAGGAGGAGGTGTGTGTCTGAGGTTGGAGGGTAGAGGCCTTCCTTTTCGGTCCTTCTGGCTCCTGCTCCTGCATCTGACATCCGATTAGTCTGGAAACAGCCTCGGCTCCCTTGACCGTGCAAACCTGAGGTCCGTCCCTAGCTTGCTAGGTAGCATCCCGCTGTGCTTCTGAGCTGGCAGGACTGCGCATGCGCGCGGCCCCGCCGGGCAGCAAAGCCTCCGGGAGCTGTCCGGATGTTTTGGTTTTCCTTGCATTGCCCAGTGTGCTGAGGTGTGTTTGCATTTGCATTCCAAAAGGAACAGCCTTAGCGGGAGTGGGAGTGACGCCCCTTAGCGGTAGTCAGTAGGTGCGCAGAGGCCATCAGGCCGTGCTGTTGCCCCCCTGAATGTGCCTGAGTGCCAGCCGTGCTGGGAAGCCTGTGGGCGCTGGCCGCGTGATTTGGCGCTCTGTGACAGTGGCCAGGTTCTAGGCGCCACCTGCTGATGTGTGCCATTGTTCCGAAGTGGAGTTGCCATAGCGAAAGGGACGCGAGGTCCCTTACAGGTTGGCTCTCAGTGCTCACCAGTTCTCACAGGCCAGCAGGGAAGACACAGCACCTCCAGAGCCTCAAATTCGCGCCCCTGTGAAATCCCGCTGGCACCGCCGGTGCCAAGGTCCTGGGCAAGTACACTTTTCACCTCCCTTCCTGATCCATCACACATGCTGGCAGAAAACGAGGTTGGACAGCGCCCACACCGCCTCTGCCCTAGCCAGTCCTCGAAGTGGCGGGTGTCTGGATCCGCCACCTGTCTCAGCATCAACGTCATCTCTCTAGATCACAGCAGAATGGACGTGCAAGGGTCAGCAGGTATGGGGATATGGGCATCTCCTCCCTGCACAGGTGTCCGCACGGCTCTTGTCCGCCCTCTTTCCTGTCCTCTCTGGCCACATCTCTGCCTGCTCCTTCCTGCCACCGCGCAGCTGAGGATTATACAGGCTATAGGCAGGAGCTGGCAATGCGGGGGCCATTGGCCTCACAGCCCTATTTTTAAGGCTCCTGCAGGATGCTATGCTCAGACACCAGGGAAAGGGACATCTGATGCTTCCCTGCCTCGGCCAAGGCACCCTGGCACCCAGCAATGGTATGCGTAAGCGTCATCGTCACTGTCATGCCCATCGCAACAGCAGTGGCTGCTTAGCATCCCCGGACTCATGTCTGGAGACCTCGGTGCAGCGGAGAGCACTAAAGGGCAGCCTTCGCCCAAGGATTGGTTTCCGGGAATTTGAAAGCAAGCAAGAATACGTGCACACACTTTGAACTGCATCTGTCCAACCTCATGTCCCACACACTCATGCAGCCACACGTGAACAGGGAATGCCTCGCATGCAAGCCACTATCCATCTCTGTCTTCCCTCTCACTCGCCGCAGCCTCCACATGCTCACTCAAAACACACTGTGAAGGGAACTCCTGGATCCACACCCACATGCCTATATTACACGTATGCAGACTTCCGCTTAGGAAGCACAGCCATGTACAGTGTCAGGAACACACAAGCAATCATACAGGCAAGCACGGGACGCACACGCACATGCGACCACACCCAGGACACAGTGGCTTGGAAGGTGCTAAGGGTTTCGGGGAATGGGTCCTAATTGCTCAAGTCACGGCTGATCTTCTGGTGGTGGGCGTGGCTAGGGAGCACAGCCATGCGTACTGGCCAGCCAACTGGCACTTGTGTCGCCCCCTGCTGTCATCACCAGTCTCCCCATTCCCTGTACCATGCAGCTTGAGCGACCTGGGTAGCAAACAACTCTTGGGGACGAAGCAATCAAGGGAGACATGTGAATGCAACAGGACCAC
Organism: Perognathus longimembris pacificus; assembly: GCF_023159225.1. NCBI lineage: Eukaryota > Metazoa > Chordata > Mammalia > Rodentia > Heteromyidae > Perognathus > Perognathus longimembris. Next base: position 25,412 of record NW_025959559.1, read on the forward strand.
GGGGATTATGCCCAAGGTAGTGCCACCAACCCGGGAAGGCATTCGGTACCCCTCTGATCTACACCCTGAAGCAAGGCACTGCGGGCGGGAGAGCGGCGCGCGAGTGTGCCCCCAGAGTGTGCCCCTTGGCTCTTCCTCCTTCTCGTGGGTGCACGAGTGGGAGGGTGCCTGTCCCAGGTCGAGCAACCTGGCCTTCCTAGCCAACACCCACCATCGGCGGCCGAGTTCCTGATGCTTGTAGCCTTCACCCATACCTCCTTCTCCAGCTAACTCCCTGAGATTCTCTCTTCATGCCCTCCTTGTCCGTGCCTTGCTGCTGCTTCCACTCCTAGCACAAGCCATCCTGCCTCCGGACACCTTTCAACTCACGCATGCCGCTGGGCCTCTGCCTCTTGGCCTCTGCCTCTGCTTCCCAATGTCCCCCTCATCTTCCTTGAGGTTCACAGGCTGCACAGCTCCCCACGCACCTCTTCACTTCCTCGGGGGGAAACCAGAACTTCCTCTCCCTGGCCTATCCCTTCTTATCTTCTCCAAATCGCCCTCTGCTACTCACCCCTCTGCACTCCTGGGCCCTCTCAGTCCTCTCGTGCACACCAATCCCCATTCCTGTAAGCTGTTGTCTCCCTGCTCTGTCCCCAAGCCTCTCTGCTTCTTTTGTCTGCACAAGGAGGAGGTGTGTGTCTGAGGTTGGAGGGTAGAGGCCTTCCTTTTCGGCCTTCTGGCTCCTGCTCCTGCATCTGACATCCGATTAGTCTGGAAACAGCCTCGGCTCCCTTGACCGTGCAAACCTGAGGTCCGTCCCTAGCTTGCTAGGTAGCATCCCGCTGTGCTTCTGAGCTGGCAGGAGCTGCGCATGCTGCGGCCCGCCGGGCAGCAAAGCCTCCGGGAGCTGTCCGGATGTTTTGGTTTTCCTTGCATTGCCCAGTGTGCTGAGGTGTGTTTGCATTTGCATTCCAAAAGGAACAGCCTTAGCGGGAGTGGGAGTGACGCCCCTTAGCGGTAGTCAGTAGGTGCGCAGAGGCCATCAGGCCGTGCTGTTGCCCCCCTGAATGTGCCTGAGTGCCAGCCGTGCTGGGAAGCCTGTGGGCGCTGGCCGCGTGATTTGGCGCTCTGTGACGTGGCCAGGTTCTAGGCGCCACCTGCTGATGTGTGCCATTGTTCCAAGTGGAGTTGCCATAGCGAAAGGGACGCGAGGTCCCTTACAGGTTGGCTCTCAGTGCTCACCAGTTCTCACAGGCCAGCAGGGAAGCACAGCACCTCCAGAGCCTCAATTCGCGCCCCTGGAAATCCCGCTGGCACCGCCGGTGCCAAGGTCCTGGGCAAGTACACTTTTCACCTCCCCTCCTGATCCATCACACATGCTGGCAGAAAACGAGTTGGACAGCGCCCACACCGCCTCTGCCCTAGCCAGTCCTCGAAGTGGCGGGTGTCTGGATCCGCCACCTGTCTCAGCATCAACGTCATCTCTCTAGATCACAGCAGAATGGACGTGCAAGGTCAGCAGGTATGGGGATATGGGCATCTCCTCCCTGCACAGGTGTCCGCGACGGCTCTTGTCCGCGCCCTCTTTCCTGTCCTCTCTGGCCACATCTCTGCCTGCTCCTTCCTGCCACCGCGCAGCTGAGGATTTATACAGGCTATAGGCAGGAGCTGGCAATGCGGGGGCCATTGGCTCACAGCCCTATTTTTAAGGCTCCTGCAGGATGCTATGCTCAGACACCAGGGAAAGGGACATCTGATGCTTCCCTGCCTCGGCCAAGGCACCCTGGCAGCCCAGCAATGGTATGCGTAAGCGTCATCGTCACTGTCATGCCCATCGCCAACAGCAGTGGCTTGCTTAGCATCCCCGGACTCATGTCTGGAGACCTCGGTGCAGCGGAGAGCACTAAAGGGCAGCCTTCGCCCAAGGATTGGTTTTCCGGGAATTTGAAGCAAGCAAGAATACGTGCACACACTTTGAACTGCATCTGTCCAACCTCATGTCCGACACACTCATGCAGCCACACGTGAACAGGGAATGCCTCGCATGCAAGCCGCACTATCCATCTCTGTCTTTCCCTCTCACTCGCCGCAGCCTCCACATGCTCACTCAAAACACACTGTGAAGGGAACTCCTGGATCCACACCCACCATGCCTATTTACACGTATGCAGACTTCCGCTTAGGAAGCACAGCCATGTACAGTGTCAGGAACACACAAGCAATCATACAGGCAAGCACGGACGCACACGCACATGCGACCACACCCAGGACACAGTGGCTTGGAAGGTGCTAAGGGTTTTCGGGGGAATGGGTCCTAATTGCTCAAGTCACGGCTGATCTTCTGGTGGTGGGCGTGGCTAGGGAGCACAGCCATGCGTACTGGCCAGCCAACTGGCACTTGTGTCGCCCCCTGCTGTCATCACCAGTCTCCCATTCCCCTGTACCATGCAGCTTGAGCGACCTGGGTAGCAAACAACTCTTGGGGGAAAGCAATCAAGGGAGACATGTGAATGCATACAGGACCACGGGATTATGCCCAGGTAGTGCCCCAACCCGGGAAGGCATTCGGCTACCCCTCTGATCTACACCCTGAAGCAAGGCACTGCGGGGCGGAGAGCGGCGCGCGAGTGTGCCCCAGAGTGTGCCCCTTGGCTCTTCCTCCTTCTCGTGGGGTGCACGAGTGGGAGGGTGCCTGTCCCAGGTCGAGCAACCTGGCCTTCCTAGCCAACACCCACCATCTGGCGGCCGAGTTCCTGATGCTTGTAGCCTTCACCCATACCTCCTTCTCCACTAACTCCCCTGAGATTCTCTCTTCATGCCCTCCTTGTCCGTGCCTTGCTGCTGCTTCCACTCCTAGCACAAGCCATCCTGCTCCGGACACCTTTCAACTCACGCATGCCGCTGGCCTCTGCCTCTTGGCCTCTGCCTCTGCTTCCCAATGTCCCCCTCATCTTCTTGAGGTTCACAGGCTGCACAGCTCCCCACGCACCTCTTCACTTCCTCGGGGGAAACCAGAACTTCCTCTCCCTGGCCTATCCCTTCTTATCTTCTCCAAATCGCCCTCTGCTCTCACCCTCTGCACTCCTGGGCCCTCTCAGTCCTCTCGTTGCACACCAATCCCCATTCCTGTAAGCTGTTGTCTCCCTGCTCTGTCCCCAAGCCTCTCTGCTTCTTTTGTCTGCACAGGAGGAGGTGTGTGTCTGAGGTTGGAGGGTAGAGGCCTTCCTTTTCGGCCTTCTGGCTCCTGCTCCTGCATCTGACATCCGATTAGTCTGGAAACAGCCTCGGCTCCCTTGACCGTGCAAACCTGAGGTCCGTCCCTAGCTTGCTAGGGTAGCATCCCGCTGTGCTTCTGAGCTGGCAGGACTGCGCTATGCGCGGCCCGCCGGGCAGCAAAGCCTCCGGGAGCTGTCCGGATGTTTTGGTTTTCCTTTGCATTGCCCAGTGTGCTGAGGTGTGTTTGCATTTGCATTCCAAAAGGAACAGCCTTAGCGGGAGTGGGAGTGACGCCCCTTAGCGGTAGTCAGTAGGTGCGCAGAGGCCATCAGGCCGTGCTGTTGCCCCCCTGAATGTGCGCTGAGTGCCAGCCGTGCTGGGAAGCCTGTGGGCGCTGGCCGCGTGATTTGGCGCTCTGTGACGTGGCCAGGTTCTAGGCGCCACCTGCTGATGTGTGCCATTGTTCCAAGTGGAGTTGCCATAGCGAAAGGGACGCGAGGTCCCTTACAGGTTGGCTCTCAGTGCTCACCAGTTCTCACAGGCCAGCAGGGAAGCACAGCACCTCCAGAGCCTCAATTCGCGCCCCTGGAAATCCCGCTGGCACCGCCGGTGCCAAGGTCCTGGGCAAGTACACTTTTCACCTCCCCTCCTGATCCATCACACATGCTGGCAGAAAACGAGTTGGACAGCGCCCACACCGCCTCTGCCCTAGCCAGTCCTCGAAGTGGCGGGTGTCTGGATCCGCCACCTGTCTCAGCATCAACGTCATCTCTCTAGATCACAGCAGAATGGACGTGCAAGGTCAGCAGGTATGGGGATATGGGCATCTCCTCCCTGCACAGGTGTCCGCACGGCTCTTGTCCGCCCTCTTTCCTGTCCTCTCTGGCCACATCTCTGCCTGCTCCTTCCTGCCACCGCGCAGCTGAGGATTATACAGGCTATAGGCAGGAGCTGGCAATGCGGGGGCCATTGGCTCACAGCCCTATTTTTAAGGCTCCTGCAGGATGCTATGCTCAGACACCAGGGAAAGGGACATCTGATGCTTCCCTGCCTCGGCCAAGGCACCCTGGCACCCAGCAATGGTATGCGTAAGCGTCATCGTCACTGTCATGCCCATCGCCAACAGCAGTGGCTGCTTAGCATCCCCGGACTCATGTCTGGAGACCTCGGTGCAGCGGAGAGCACTAAAAGGGCAGCCTTCGCCCAAGGATTGGTTTCCGGGAATTTGAAGCAAGCAAGAATACGTGCACACACTTTGAACTGCATCTGTCCAACCTCATGTCCGACACACTCATGCAGCCACACGTGAACAGGGAATGCCTCGCATGCAAGCCCACTATCCATCTCTGTCTTTCCCTCTCACTCGCCGCAGCCTCCACATGCTCACTCAAAACACACTGTGAAGGGAACTCCTGGATCCACACCCACATGCCTATTTACACGTATGCAGACTTCCGCTTAGGAAGCACAGCCATGTACAGTGTCAGGAACACACAAGCAATCATACAGGCAAGCACGGACGCACACGCACATGCGACCACACCCAGGACACAGTGGCTTGGAAGGTGCTAAGGGTTTTCGGGGAATGGGTCCTAATTGCTCAAGTCACGGCTGATCTTCTGGTGGTGGGCGTGGCTAGGGAGCACAGCCATGCGTACTGGCCAGCCAACTGGCACTTGTGTCGCCCCCTGCTGTCATCACCAGTCTCCCATTCCCTGTACCATGCAGCTTGAGCGACCTGGGTAGCAAACAACTCTTGGGGGAAAGCAATCAAGGGAGACATGTGAATGCAACAGGACCACGGGATTATGCCCAGGTAGTGCCCCAACCCGGGAAGGCATTCGGTACCCCTCTGATCTACACCCTGAAGCAAGGCACTGCGGGGCGGAGAGCGGCGCGCGAGTGTGCCCCAGAGTGTGCCCCCTTGGCTCTTCCTCCTTCTCGTGGGTGCACGAGTGGGAGGGTGCCTGTCCCAGGTCGAGCAACCTGGCCTTCCTAGCCAACACCCACCATCGGCGGCCCGAGTTCCTGATGCTTGTAGCCTTCACCCATACCTCCTTCTCCACTAACTCCCTGAGATTCTCTCTTCATGCCCTCCTTGTCCGTGCCTTGCTGCTGCTTCCACTCCTAGCACAAGCCATCCTGCCTCCGGACACCTTTCAACTCACGCATGCCGCTGGGCCTCTGCCTCTTGGCCTCTGCCTCTGCTTCCCAATGTCCCCCTCATCTTCTTGAGGTTCACAGGCTGCACAGCTCCCCACGCACCTCTTCACTTCCTCGGGGGAAACCAGAACTTCCTCTCCCTGGCCTATCCCTTCTTATCTTCTCCAAATCGCCCTCTGCTCTCACCCTCTGCACTCCTGGGGCCCTCTCAGTCCTCTCAGTGCACACCAATCCCCATTCCTGTAAGCTGTTGTCTCCCTGCTCTGTCCCCAAGCCTCTCTGCTTCTTTTGTCTGCACAGGAGGAGGTGTGTGTCTGAGGTTGGAGGGTAGAGGCCTTCCTTTTCGGCCTTCTGGCTCCTGCTCCCTGCATCTGACATCCGATTAGTCTGGAAACAGCCTCGGCTCCCTTGACCGTGCAAACCTGAGGTCCGTCCCTAGCTTGCTAGGTAGCATCCCGCTGTGGCTTCTGAGCTGGCAGGACTGCGCATGCGCGGCCCGCCGGGCAGCAAGCCTCCGGAGCTGTCCGGATGTTTTGGTTTTCCTTGCATTGCCCAGTGTGCTGAGGTGTGTTTGCATTTGCATTCCAAAAGGAACAGCCTTAGCGGGAGTGTGGGAGTGACGCCCCTTAGCGGTAGTCAGTAGGTGCGCAGAGGCCATCAGGCCGTGCTGTTTGCCCCCCTGAATGTGCCTGAGTGCCAGCCGTGCTGGGGAAGCCTGTGGGCGCTGGCCGCGTGATTTGGCGCTCTGTGACGTGGCCAGGTTCTAGGCGCCACCTGCTGATGTGTGCCATTGTTCCAAGTGGAGTTGCCATAGCGAAAGGGACGCGAGGTCCCTTACAGGTTGGCTCTCAGTGCTCACCAGTTCTCACAGGCCAGCAGGGAAGCACAGCACCTCCAGAGCCTCAATTCGCGCCCCTGGAAATCCCGCTGGCACCGCCGGTGCCAAGGTCCTGGGCAAGTACACTTTTCACCTCCTCCTCCTGATCCATCACACATGCTGGCAGAAAAACGAGTTGGACAGCGCCCACACCGCCTCTGCCCTAGCCAGTCCTCGAAGTGGCGGGTGTCTGGATCCGCCACCTGTCTCAGCATCAACGTCATCTCTCTAGATCACAGCAGAATGGACGTGCAAGGTCAGCAGGTATGGGGATATGGGCATCTCCTCCCTGCACAGGTGTCCGCACGGCTCTTGTCCGCCCTCTTTCCTGTCCTCTCTGGGCCACATCTCTGCCTGCTCCTTCCTGCCACCGCGCAGCTGAGGATTATACAGGCTATAGGCAGGAGCTGGCAATGCGGGGGCCATTGGCTCACAGCCCTATTTTTTAAGGCTCCTGCAGGATGCTATGCTCAGACACCAGGGAAAGGGACATCTGATGCTTCCCTGCCTCGGCCAAGGCACCCTGGCACCCAGCAATGGTATGCGTAAGCGTCATCGTCACTGTCATGCCCATCGCCAACAGCAGTGGCTGCTTAGCATCCCCGGACTCATGTCTGGAGACCTCGGTGCAGCGGAGAGCACTAAAGGGGCAGCCTTCGCCCAAGGATTGGTTTCCGGGAATTTTGAAGCAAGCAAGAATACGTGCACACACTTTGAACTGCATCTGTCCAACCTCATGTCCGACACACTCATGCAGCCACACGTGAACAGGGAATGCCTCGCATGCAAGCCCACTATCCATCTCTGTCTTTCCCTCTCACTCGCCGCAGCCTCCACATGCTCACTCAAAACACACTGTGAAGGGAACTCCTGGATCCACACCCACATGCCTATTTACACGTATGCAGACTTCCGCTTAGGAAGCACAGCCATGTACAGTGTCAGGAACACACAAGCAATCATACAGGCAAGCACGGACGCACACGCACATGCGACCACACCCAGGACACAGTGGCTTGGAAGGTGCTAAGGGTTTTCGGGGAATGGGTCCTAATTGCTCAAGTCACGGCTGATCTTCTGGTGGTGGGCGTGGCTAGGGAGCACAGCCATGCGTACTGGCCAGCGCAACTGGCACTTGTGTCGCCCCCTGCTGTCATCACCAGTCTCCCCATTCCCTGTACCATGCAGCTTGAGCGACCTGGGTAGCAAACAACTCTTGGGGGAAAGCAATCAAGGGAGACATGTGAATGCAACAGGACCACGGGATTATGCCAGGTAGTGCCCCAACCCGGGAAGGCATTCGGTACCCCTCTGATCTACACCCTGAAGCAAGGCACTGCGGGCGGAGAGCGGCGCGCGAGTGTGCCCCAGAGTGTGCCCCTTGGCTCTTCCTCCTTCTCGTGGGTGCACGAGTGGGAGGGTGCCTGTCCCAGGTCGAGCAACCTGGCCTTCCTAGCCAACACCCACCATCGGCGGCCGAGTTCCTGATGCTTGTAGCCTTCACCCATACCTCCTTCTCCACTAACTCCCTGAGATTTCTCTCTTCATGCCCTCCTTGTCCGTGCCTTGCTGCTGCTTCCACTCCTAGCACAAGCCATCCTGCCTCCGGACACCTTTCAACTCACGCATGCCGCTGGGCCTCTGCCTCTTGGCCTCTGCCTCTGCTTCCCATGTCCCCCTCATCTTCTTGAGGTTCACAGGCTGCACAGCTCCCCACGCACCTCTTCACTTCCTCGGGGGAAACCAGAACTTCCTCTCCCTGGCCTATCCCTTCTTATCTTCTCCAAATCGCCCTCTGCTCTCACCCTCTGCACTCCTGGGCCCTCTCAGTCCTCTCGTGCACACCAATCCCCATTCCTGTAAGCTGTTGTCTCCCTGCTCTGTCCCCAAGCCTCTCTGCTTCTTTTGTCTGCACAGGAGGAGGTGTGTGTCTGAGGTTGGAGGGTAGAGGCCTTCCTTTTCGGCCTTCTGGCTCCTGCTCCTGCATCTGACATCCGATTAGTCTGGAAACAGCCTCGGCTCCCTTGACCGTGCAAACCTGAGGTCCGTCCCTAGCTTGCTAGGTAGCATCCCGCTGTGCTTCTGAGCTGGCAGGACTGCGCATGCGCGGCCCGCCGGGCAGCAAAGCCTCCGGGAGCTGTCCGGATGTTTTGGTTTTCCTTGCATTGCCCAGTGTGCTGAGGTGTGTTTGCATTTGCATTCCAAAAGGAACAGCCTTAGCGGGAGTGGGAGTGACGCCCCTTAGCGGTAGTCAGTAGGTGCGCAGAGGCCATCAGGCCCGTGCTGTTGCCCCCCCTGAATGTGCCTGAGTGCCAGCCGTGCTGGGAAGCCTGTGGGCGCTGGCCGCGTGATTTGGCGCTCTGTGACGTGGCCAGGTTCTAGGCGCCACCTGCTGATGTGTGCCATTGTTCCAAGTGGAGTTGCCATAGCGAAAAGGGACGCGAGGTCCCTTACAGGTTGGCTCTCAGTGCTCACCAGTTTCTCACAGGCCAGCAGGGAAGCACAGCACCTCCAGAGCCTCAATTCGCGCCCCTGGAAATCCCGCTGGCACCGCCGGTGCCAAGGTCCTGGGCAAGTACACTTTTCACCTCCCTTCCTGATCCATCACACATGCTGGCTAGAAAACGAGTTGGACAGCGCCCACACCGCCTCTGCCCTAGCCAGTCCTCGAAGTGGCGGGTGTCTGGATCCGCCACCTGTCTCAGCATCAACGTCATCTCTCTAGATCACAGCAGAATGGACGTGCAAGGTCAGCAGGTATGGGGATATGGGCATCTCCTCCCTGCACCAGGTGTCCGCACGGCTCTTGTCCGCCCTCTTTCCTGTCCTCTCTCTGGCCACATCTCTGCCTGCTCCTTCCTGCCACCGCGCAGCTGAGGATTATACAGGCTATAGGCAGGAGCTGGCAATGCGGGGGCCATTGGCTCACAGCCCTATTTTTAAGGCTCCTGCAGGATTGCTATGCTCAGACACCAGGGAAAGGGACATCTGATGCTTCCCTGCCTCGGCCAAGGCACCCTGGCACCCAGCAATGGTATGCGTAAGCGTCATCGTCACTGTCATGCCCATCGCCAACAGCAGTGGCTGCTTAGCATCCCCGGACTCATGTCTGGAGACCTCGGTGCAGCGGAGAGCACTAAAGGGCAGCCTTCGCCCAAGGATTGGTTTCCGGGAATTTGAAGCAAGCAAGAATACGTGCACACCACTTTGAACTGCATCTGTCCAACCTCATGTCCCACACACTCATGCAGCCACACGTGAACAGGGAATGCCTCGCATGCAAGCCCACTATCCATCTCTGTCATTTCCCTCTCACTCGCCGCAGCCTCCACATGCTCACTCAAAACACACTGTGAAGGGAACTCCTGGATCCACACCCACATGCCTATTTACACGTATGCAGACTTCCGCTTAGGAAGCACAGCCATGTACAGTGTCAGGAACACACAAGCAATCATACAGGCAAGCACGGACGCACACGCACATGCGACCACACCCAGGACACAGTGGCTTGGAAGGTGCTAAGGGTTTTCGGGGAATGGGTCCTAATTGCTCAAGTCACGGCTGATCTTCTGGTGGTGGGCGTGGCTAGGGAGCACAGCCATGCGTACTGGCCAGCCAACTGGCACTTGTGTCGCCCCCTGCTGTCATCACCAGTCTCCCATTCCCTGTACCATGCAGCTTGAGCGACCTGGGTAGCAAACAACTCTTGGGGGAAAGCAATCAAGGGAGACATGTGAATGCAACAGGACCACGGGATTATGCCCAGGTAGTGCCCCAACCCGGGAAGGCATTCGGTACCCCTCTGATCTACACCCTGAAGCAAGGGCACTGCGGGGCGGGAGAGCGGCGCGCGAGTGTGCCCCAGAGTGTGCCCCTTGGCTCTTCCTCCTTCTCGTGGGTGCACGAGTGGGAGGGTGCCTGTCCCAGGTCGAGCAACCTGGCCTTCCTAGCCAACACCCACCATCGGCGGCCGAGTTCCTGATGCTTGTAGCCTTCACCCATACCTCCTTCTCCACTAACTCCCTGAGATTCTCTCTTCATGCCCTCCTTGTCCGTGCCTTGCTGCTGCTTCCACTCCTAGCACAAGCCATCCTGCCTCCGGACACCTTTCAACTCACGCATGCCGCTGGGCCTCTGCCTCTTGGCCTCTGCCTCTGCTTCCCAATGTCCCCCTCATCTTCTTGAGGTTCACAGGCTGCACAGCTCCCCACGCACCTCTTCACTTCCTCGGGGGAACCAGAACTTCCTCTCCCTGGCCTATCCCTTCTTATCTTCTCCAAATCGCCCTCTGCTCTCACCCTCTGCACTCCTGGGCCCTCTCAGTCCTCTCGTGCACGACCAATCCCCATTCCTGTAAGCTGTTGTCTCCCTGCTCTGTCCCCAAGCCTCTCTGCTTCTTTTGTCTGCACAGGAGGAGGTGTGTGTGTCTGAGGTTGGAGGGTAGAGGCCTTCCTTTTCGGCCTTCTGGCTCCTGCTCCTGCATCTGACATCCGATTAGTCTGGAAACAGCCTCGGCTCCCTTGACCGTGCAAACCTGAGGTCCGTCCCTAGCTTGCTAGGTAGCATCCCGCTGTGCTTCTGAGGCTGGCAGGACTGCGCATGCGCGGCCCGCCGGGCAGCAAAGCCTCCGGGAGCTGTCCGGATGTTTTGGTTTTTCCTTGCATTGCCCAGTGTGCTGAGGTTGTGTTTGCATTTGCATTCCAAAAGGAACAGCCTTAGCGGGAGTGGGAGTGACGCCCCTTAGCGGTAGTCAGTAGGTGCGCAGAGGCCATCAGGCCGTGCTGTTGCCCCCCTGAATGTGCCTGAGTGCCAGCCGTGCTGGGAAGCCTCGTGGGCGCTGGCACGCGTGATTTGGGGCGCTCTGTGACGTGGCCAGGTTCTAGGCGCCACCTGCTGATGTGTGCCATTGTTCCAAGTGGAGTTGCCATAGCGAAAGGGACGCGAGGTCCCTTACAGGTTGGCTCTCAGTGCTCACCAGTTCTCACAGGCCAGCAGGGAAGCACAGCACCTCCAGAGCCTCAATTCGCGCCCCTGGAAATCCCGCTGGCACCGCCGGTGCCAAGGTCCTGGGCAAGTACACTTTTCACCTCCCCTCCTGATCCATCACACATGCTGGCAGAAAACGAGTTTGGACAGCGCCCACACCGCCTCTGCCCTAGCCAGTCCTCGAATGTGGCGGGTGTCTGGATCAGCCACCTGTCTCAGCATCAACGTCATCTCTCTAGATCACAGCAGAATGGACGTGCAAGGTCAGCAAGGTATGGGGATATGGGCATCTCCCTCCCTGCACAGGTGTCCGCACGGCTCTTGTCCGCCCCTCTTTCCTGTCCTCTCTGGCCACATCTCTGCCTGCTCCTTCCTGCCACCGCGCAGCTGAGGGATTATACAGGCTATAGGCAGGAGCTGGCAATGCGGGGGCCATTGGCTCACAGCCTATTTTTAAGGCTCCTGCAGGATGCTATGCTCAGACACCAGGGAAAGGGACATCTGATGCTTCCCTGCCTCGGCCAAGGCACCCTGGCACCCAGCAATGGTATGCGTAAGCGTCATCGTCACTGTCATGCCCATCGCCAACAGCAGTGGCTGCTTAGCATCCCCGGACTCATGTCTGGAGACCTCGGTGCAGCGGAGAGCACTAAAGGGCAAGCCTCTCGCCCAAGGATTGGTTTCCGGGAATTTGAAGCAAGCGCAAGAATACGTGCACACACTTTGAACTGCATCTGTCCAACCTCATGTCCGACACACTCATGCAGCCACACGTGAACAGGGAATGCCTCGCATGCAAGCCACTATCCATCTCTGTCTTTCCCTCTCACTCGCCGCAAGCCTCCACATGCTCACTCAAAACACACTGTGAAGGGAACTCCTGGATCCACACCCACATGCCTATTTACACGTTATGCAGACTTCCGCTTAGGAAGCACAGCCATGTACAGTGTCAGGAACACACAAGCAATCATACAGGCAAGCACGGACGCACACGCACATGCGACCACACCCAGGACACAGTGGCTTGGAAGGGTGCTACGGGTTTTAGGGGAATGGGTCCTAATTGCTCAAGTCACGGCTGATCTTCTGGTGGTGGGCGTGGCTAGGGGAGCACAGCCCATGCGTACTGGCCAGCCAACTGGCACTTGTGTCGCCCCCTGCTGTCATCACCAGTCTCCCATTCCTGTACCATGCAGCTTGAGCGACCTGGGTAGCAAACAACTCTTGGGGGAAAGCAATCAAGGGAGACATGTGAATGCAACAGGACCACGGGATTATGCCCAGGTAGTGCCCCAACCCGGGAAGGCATTCGGTACCCCTCTGATCTACACCCTGAAGCAAGGCACTGCGGGCGGAGAGCGGCGCGCGAGTGTGCCCAGAGTGTGCCCCTTGGCTCTTCCTCCTTCTCGTGGGTGCACGAGTGGGAGGGTGCCTGTCCCAGGTCGAGCAACCTGGCCTTCCTAGCCAACACCCACCATCGGCGGCCCGAGTTCCTGATGCTTGTAGCCTTCACCCATACCTCCTTCTCCACTAACTCCCTGAGATTCTCTCTTCATGCCCTCCTTGTCCGTGCCTTGCTGCTGCTTCCACTCCTAGCACAAGCCATCCTGCCTCCGGACACGCTTTCAACTCACGCATGCGCTGGGCCTCTGCCTCTTGGCCTCTGCCTCTGCTTCCAATGTCCCCTCATCTTCTTGAGGTTCACAGGCTGCACAGCTCCCCACGCACCTCTCTCACTTCCTCGGGGGAACCAGAACTTCTCCTCCCTGGCCTATCCCTTCTTATCTTCTCCAATCGCCCTCTGCTCTCACCCTCTGCACTCCTGGGCCCTCTCAGTCCTCTCGTGCACACCAATCCCCATTCCTGTAAGCTGTTGTCTCCCTGCTCTGTCCCCCAAGCCTCTCTGCTTCTTTTGTCTGCACAGGAGGAGGTGTGTGTCTGAGGTTGGAGGGTAGAGGCCTTCCTTTTCGGCCTTCTGGCTCCTGCTCCTGCATCTGACATCCGATTAGTCTGGAAACAGCCTCGGCTCCCTTGACCGTGCAAACCTGAGGTCCGTCCCTAGCTTTGCTAGGTAGCATCCCGCTGTGCTTCTGAGGCTGGCAGGACTGCGCATGCCGCGGCCCGCCGGGCAGCAAAGCCTCCGGGAGCTGTCCGGATGTTTTGGTTTTCCTTGCATTGCCCAGTGTGCTGAGGTGTGTTTGCATTTGCATTCCAAAAGGAACAGCCTTAGTCGGGAGTGGAGTGACGCCCCCTTAGCGGTAGTCAAGTAGGTGCGCAGAGGCCATCAGGCCGTGCTGTTTGCCCCCCTGAATGTGGCCTGAGTGCCAGCCGTGCTGGGAAGCCTG